>NW_024118417.1:0-18937 GCF_003073215.2 Triticum urartu
TGATACGTCTCCAACGTATCTATAATTTTTTATTGTTCCATGCTATGATATTATTTGTTTGGATATTTAATGGGCTTTACTAAGCACTTTTATATTATTTTTGGGACTAACCTACTAACCCAAGGCCCATTGCAAATTGCTATTTTTTGCCTATTTCAGTGTTTCACAAAAAAGGAATATCAAGCGGAATCCAAATGGAATGAAACCTTCGAGAGAGTTATTTTTGGGACAAACGTGATCCAGAGGACTTGGAGTGGACGTCAAGAAATCAATGAGGAGGCCACGAGGCAGGGGGCGCGCCCTCCACTCTCATGGGCCCCTCGTGGCTGCACCGACCTACTTCTTCTTCCTATATATGTCCATATGCTCCAAAAACATCCAGGAGCACCATGAAACCCTATTTCCACCACCGCAACCTTTTACCCAAGAGATCCCATCTTGGGGCCTTTTCCGGAGCTCCGCCGGAGGGGGAATCAATCACGGAGGGCTTCTACATCAACACCATAGCCTCTCCGATGATGTGTGAGTAGTTTACCTCAGACCTTCGGGTCCATAGTTATTAGCTAGATGGCTTCTTCTCTCTTTTTGGATCTCAATACAATGTTCTCCTCAATCTTCTTGGGGATCTATTCGATGTAACTCTTTTTGCGGTGTGTTTGTCGAGATCCGATGAATTGTGAGTTTACGGTCAAGATTATCTATGAACAATATTTGGTTCTTCTCCGAATTCTTATATGTATGATTTGTTATCTTTGCAAGTCTCTTCGAATTATCAGTTTGGTTTGGCCTACTAGATTGACCTTTCTTGCAATGGGAGAAGTGCTTAGCTTTGGGTTCAATCTTGCGGTGTCCTTTCCTAGTGACAGCAGGGGCAGCAAGGCATGTATTGTATTGTTGCCATCGAGGATAAAAAGATGGGGTTTATATCACATTGCTTGAGATTATCCCTCTACATCATGTCATCTTGCTTAATGTGTTACTCTGTTCTTATGAACTTAATACTCTAGATGCATGCTGGATAGCGGTTGATGTGTGGAGTAATAGTAGCAGGTGCAGAATCGTTTTGGTCTACTTGTCGCGGACGTGATGCCTATATACATGATCATGCCTGGATATTCTCATAATTATGCACTTTTCTATCAATTGCTCGACAGTAATTTGTTCACCCACCGTAATACTTATGCTATCTTGAGAGAAGCCACTAGTGAAACCTATGGGCTCCGGGTCTATCTTTTATCATATAAGTTTCCAATCTATTTTATTTCGTAATCTTTACTTTCAATCTATATCATAAAAACCGAGTGCTTCTATTGCAAAGCGAATGGTCACTAGAAGCGGAAATACCCCAAATACTTGGTGGATAAGAAGGATGGCAAAGTGAACAAAGGTTTGAAAACATTTCTTGAAAATTCAAAATACTTCTTGGAAATTATGAACAAATTTCAAATTCCGATTCTTTTTGAAATTTGAGTATTTTTTAATGTATGTTTTTTTTCAAAAATGCAAACAAATTTTATGAAAACAAACAAATTTTGAATTTCCCAAACATTTTGAATTTGTGACCAATTTTTTAAAGCACGAACAATTTTTGAATCTTGAGAACAAATTTGGAAGCATGAACAATTTCTTAAAGCATGAACATTTTTAAAAAATCTTGAGAACAAATTTTGAAACCGAGAACAATTTTGAAAAATCCCAAACAAATTTGGAAGCGCGAACAATTTGTTAAATGACGAACATTTTTTGAATCTTGAGAATAAATTTTTGAAAACTCTGAACAAATTTGGAAGCGCGAACATTTTTCGAATATGTGAACAAAAAATTAAAATCTGATACATTTTCTGAATTTTGAAAGTTTTGAAAGTTTTTGTGTAACAATAAGTTTTTCTGAATTTTGAGAACATTTTTTAAAATTTAGATTTTTTTTAAAGAGACGAAAAGAAAAAGAAATAAAAAACCAAAGAAAGAAAACAAACATAAAAAAAGAAAAAGAAAAAGAAAAACGAAATAGAAATAACTAAAAATGAAAAGAAAAAAAGAAAACCAAAAAACCTGGTTCAAGAACCTTCTGGAAGGTTCCCTAAACTAGCCAGGAACCATACAGAAGGTTCCCAAACCGGAAAACGATCCCACGTAAAAAAAGAGCTAACGGCCCGACCCATTTACCATCGAACGTGTGGGGCACATCGACGACTTGCCGTAGAATGTAGTGAATAGGGTTTTCCCGCCTACAGCGCCAAATAGGATTCGCCTCACTATCTAATATAGATAGCAAGGAAGATTTTGGTGAGCAACTAATTAACGAGTGCTCCTTCAGGAGCGTCGCAATGATCAGTGCCACTTGGCACGCTCTCAGCCATTCGTCACGTGCCATGCTCTGGGCGCTCCCTCCGAATTTTTTTCCGCATGCGTTTTCGGCTTTTAACGGTTTTTCCCTGAGTTTTTTCGACGTTTTGGTTTTCCACCGGTCTTTCTTAGCTTTGACCAGAGACGTCCCGTTTTGTCTGAAACACAATCGCAGTCTGTTGATGGTGCAGAGGAAGTTACACAGGATTGGATGGTCTCGGAATAGCTTCGTGAATATGAGTTGAAGCAAAGCAAGAACAAGTTGAGGTTTGAAAGTGACTCAAAAGAGTTTGCGTTTTACTAGGATATATATTATACTGCAACATGCTTGTACTGCAAGGTCAGTTACAGTGTACTTCGCCAGCATGTTAAGAGAACTGCAACGCTGATCTACTGACCCTTTTTTTATTCTTGTGTTGGGGTTCTGATCTAACTAGTGTCGATTCCTGGTGTGGTACTGAAGAAAAATAGGTGGGAGCATCTAGTCTTAAAGCTAACAAATCTGAACAAGAATATAAATTATGTATTGTATTTTGTTGACACTACTGAACAATTTGATTGAACTATATATTCAGATGTGGATTTGCAGGCTAGATTATGTCCAAAGTTGTGAGGGGAAAAACATACCCAACTTTTTTGCAGATCTGCGGTTGTGAGGCGATGAAGAAATGGCGCCCGAAACCCCCTGTTGGGTATCATCACGCACCCAAGCATGCTGCGCCACTCGGTGTTGGTGAGCTCTAGACCTTCTGCGTACACGCATGTGTCTGCTACCGACGCCATCCTTGCCAAACAACCACACTTGCAGTCCATGGCGGGTTCAGTGGAACTCCAGAGAAGAGCTGGGGATGGGATGAACCCTAGATCTACGATTTGAAGAAAAATAGGAATGGGGGAGGAGTTGTGTTAGTCTGGAGCACGAATGGATACGTTTTTATGCAACCAATTAAGGAACGTAGTAATAAATGTTTGTGGTTGGTGTTAGGTGATGGATTGGTTCTGATTCAGTGTCCGCGAATGCATTTGAGTAGCAAGAGGACTGCTTAGTTGAACATAGCGAACTGCATTGTCATATCAAGACAAACTGCGGAACGCGTGGTTGGGCCTGCGTTTGTGTATGGTATGTGGGTTTTTTTTTAAATTTTTAGTGGCCTCTCTTTTTGTGTGTTGAGCCTGTGTTCGGGGAGTGAAGACGCATTGGGCCCAAGTCGGCCTGTGAGCGCGGCTGGTTCCCGTGCGCTGTGTGTGCGCTCTAATGTTTAGTTCCACCTCGCTAGCAGAAGGCGCGCCCGACCTGTTTATAAGCGCTGGCGAGGCAACCGTGTCGAACTCCTCTGGTTACTTATTTGGGCGCTTATACACGGCGCTCGCTGCTCTATGCTCCATGACCTGTGGGCCCATGTGTGCCCGACCCCATTCATCGTGGCTCAGAACGACTCACCTACGGTGGGCGCAGACCTACTACGAGACTGGCTGGGGCCGGGTGCACCTGTGGTGGTCAATTTTATTTCTTTGAATTCTCTATGTTAAGTATTTTTTTTCAATTTAGGGGCGTGCACTGTTTAGCAAATCGTCCATGCACTGCATTGATCAGGGTTCTGTACTATATGTGCATGCAGTCTGTACTACATGCATAGTTCTCATTTTTGTTTTCGTGTTTTTACTCTTATGTAATCTTTTTTCCAATGTAGGGGAGTGCACTTCTTAGTAAATCATACTTGTACTGCATTGATTACGTTTATGTACTACACGTTCATATATTTCCGCACTACATATACAGATCACATTTTTCTTTTTGTGTTTTTTTCTCTTATGTATTCGTTTTTTCAATTTTAGGAGGCGTGCACTGTTTTGTTGGGTATGTGTAAACTTCATTCGACAGAGTCTGTACTGCATTGGTACACAACTTGCACTGCATGCGTCCTATTTGCCCACTGCATCTTATTTCGTTTTGTGCGCTGCTCGAATCTAATGATACATAAGCAAACAACAGAAAACAAATTATCACGGGCATTCTGTACGACAAGTTCATCATCGGCTAACTAATTTCAACAGAAAGCAATCTAACAAAATCAAAGTTCATCATTACAAGCGGTTCTGCATGGCAAGCGAATTAAGTTCAGCAAAAGCAAATGATCACAAGCAAACTAACGACACATAAGCAAACAACATAAATAAAATTTGATGATAATTCTAAAACGACGCTGGCATTGTTGGCTCTTTGGCCGGCACCATCTTCTTCTTCACCAGTTAGCATCTCCCCATCCCTAGCTGCTCCTAGCGTGCTTCTTGGGGGGCTCCTCCTTCTCCAGCTTTGCATGGCGAAGCCAGTCTTGGGTGAGGGTGATGTGGTTCCATATCTCGTATGCTGCATAGCCGTCCTTTCCCGCGTACTCGATGTGCCTCATGGACAGAGGCAGGGTGTCCCAGTGCTTGTGTTCGTCGTCGGTGATCTTCTTCTTCATGTTGTTGTAGTAGTCGTCGATGAGCATGCCGGAGACGTCTCCAAGGGAGTCCAACTCCTTGGTTGCCTCGGGCACCCTCCACTCCTCCTGGATGTCGACGAAGTTGGCGACCTCCAGATTGACGCGCTCTAGCCTTTTTTTGTCCCCGTCGATGGAGAAGCCTGCAAAGGTGTACCTGGGTCGGCGAGGAAGTTGTCGAAGACGGTGCACCTTTCAGCGGCGCTCAATTGGAAGAGCAGCACCGGGTGTTTCTTGTCGATGGAGAGTTGGCAGAGGGCGGGTTTTTGCGTCGCTTCAGGCTCGTTGTTGTACTCGAGATCAATGGCGACGATCTTGTGGCGCTGGAGGCTGAGGTGGCACTCGTACTGCGTGAGGGTGATCGCCATCTGCTTCTTGTTGTTGGTGTGGATGACGTGCAACTTGGTTTTGCCGTGGAACTCCACGCCCTGGTACTTGTGGGAGAACGTCATGGCCAGTAGTAGGGCTTGGTGTTTTGCGTGGAGATGGATGTGATGGAGCGATTTGATGGCAGCGCAATGGATACTTGTGTTGTTGTGGATGAGAAGGCCTTTGGCAGTGGTATGAATTTAAGGGGAGGACGCGGTGTGGGATGGCCGCATCGGCTGAACTTCACGTTCTCGCTGACGATGCGGTTGTGCAGATCGTGGGTTGGTGTTGCGTCTGTGATCGTGGGCTTGTGGAGATGGAACCGCTCAGATTGGGTGGTTGTATGCGAACATGTTTTTTTAACGTGGTTTTATTTTCTTTTTGATCAATAATTTTTTTAACCACCACTTTCTGTGCGAACGGGCATTTGTCACGTTTATATGTATCCTGCGTGTTAACAGAACTGCATTGGTTATTGTTCTGCATTGCACCGTCTACAAAAGAGAACTGCATTTTTTCTACAGGTGCGTACTTCACCGTTTTTTGCGTGTCCTTGCTGCAGCCCCTGAATAAAGTACAATGTATTCCGCTATTTTACGAGTTTTTCGCTGTGTTCTATACCGTGTATTTCTTCATGTAGGTAATCCGGAATTGGAATGCTACACCGTACTGCTTCATGTAACAAAATGCACTGCATTTTTCTAGTGCTGCGTACTGCATTTTTTTTTTCATGTCCTTACTGCAGTCCCTGGTACGGGAGGGGTAGGGGGGTTGGGGGCCCCCCTATTTTTGGTGTGGCACTTATTTGAAGGTAGACTTTCTCTTTTCGGATGCGGTTTCTTAACACGCGTGTTGTTTTTTATTTTAACTTTTTTTGTGAACTGCATGTATTTTATTTTTGTTTTACCGATTGAACTTCATTGTCCTTTAGAGGGAACTGCATGCGTTTTGATGTAGTCTTTCTTTTTTTAGCCGGGCCGTTTTTGGGTCGGCCTGTTTTATGTTGCCCTTTGCCACACGCGGGCCTCCTACGTGTCCGTTCCAGGCGATCCCACTGCTCCGCTAACGGAGAAAGACCGAGAACAATCCCCTCTCCTCTCTTGCAGTTTCTCCCGAGGCATCTCTCCCTCGAGCAAAACCGCCGTCGCCCGCAGCAACCGTCGTCGCCCGAGGAACCGCTGCCCTCAAGAGGTTCTTATTCCTGCATTCCGCGTCGTCGTCCTCTCCGTGAGCTCTTGCCGCTGCGCTGCTGCAGCCCTCTCCTGTCTGTTCCCGTCGCCGCACCCGCGCCCCCCTCGCCGTCGTCGCCGTCGCCACACCTTTTTTGTGGTATGTTCCGCTTGTTCTCGGTCTTGATCGTCCTCTCGTCTTGTTTTATGATTCTCGTAGTTGTTGCTGTTTTTGCTTGTGTAATATTTCCATAGGCAGTCGATTTTATCTCGATTTGAAGTCGATACTCGTGTGTAGCAAGGTGGATCTAGGGTTTTGTGAGATTTTCGCCGATTTTGTTGCTTATATCTGTCACTTCGTCCTTATGCTGCAGGAAAACGCCATGTCTTCGCCGAGGAGAGTGGGGGAGGAGTTCAGGGTGTGTGGAGTGCTTATTTTAGGCTTTTGTTTTATTTTGTTTGATGTTTATCTAGTTTCCTAAATCATCCTGCATATTTGGTTTATGCTCTGTTAGTTGTCAGCGTTCGTTTGCATTATTTTGTCATGTGATGTTTTGTAATTTCTGTTTCTGTTTCTTTTTTAATCCAGTAGGTGATTGCCGTACTCATAATGATACATCAATTGGCTCTCGTTGTCCTGGTAGTAAGGATCATGGTGTCGAGGGAGGACATCAATTGAATTTGCCGATTGAATCTTCTCCCATAAGTGTAGCCCCTCCTTCTGGTATGTGATTGATTTGTTTATTTTGTGTATGCTGGTTACTTTGATGTTGTACCAATTGGTGTTGCCTTGCTCTATCTAGTCTGGCATTTTGTTGGGAACGAACGTGAAGTTAGTGTATGCAGCACTGCATTTATTTTGTATGTGTGAACTCCACTATATGTATGTGTGAACTGCATTATTGTTTTATTCAACTTTTTTGTGCAATGCATTCTTTTTTATTTTTAGCTTATGGTTGGAGCACTGCATTATATATTTCTAAGTGTACTGCATTTGTACTTTTTGTGCACTTTTTAACGACCATAGTCAAACTTCATTTTGACGCAGTGTCTGTTTTCCATGCTGGGGCACCTGGGTTTGAGGAGGTTACTCAATTGATTGACCATTATTTTGCAGAGGGTAATGTTGGTGTGAGCTTTGACCAGAGACGTCCCGTTTTGTCTGAAACACAATCGCAGTCTGTTGATGGTACAGAGGAAGTTACACAGGATTGGATGGTCTCGGAATAGCTTCGTGAATATGAGTTGAAGCAAAGCAAGAAGAAGTTGAGGTTTGAAAGTGACTCAAAAGAGTTTGCGTTTTACTAGGATATATATTATACTGCAACATGCTTGTACTGCAAGGTCAGTTGCAGTGTACTTCGCCAGCATGTTAAGAGAACTGCAATGCTGATCTACTGACCCTTTTTTTGTTCTTGTGTTGGGGTTCTGATCTAACTAGTGTCAATTCCTGGTGTGGTACTAAAGAAAAATAGGTGGGAGCATCTAGTCTTAAAGCTAACAAATCTGAACAAGAATATAAATTATGTATTGTATTTTGTTGACACTACTGAACAATTTGATTGAACTATATATTCAGATGTGGATTTGTAGGCTAGGTTATGTCCAAAGTTGTGAGGGGAAAAACATACCCAACTTTCCTGCAGATCTGCGGTTGTGAGGCGATGAAGAAATGGCGCCCGAAACCCCCTGTTGGGTATCATCACGCACCCGAGCATGCTGCGCCACTCGGTGTTGGTGAGCTCTAGATCTTCTGCGTACACGCATGTGTCCGCTACTAACGCCATCCTTGCCAAACAATCGCACTTGCAGTCCATGGCGGGTGCAGTGGAACTCCAGAGAAGAGCTGGTGATGGGATGAACCCTAGATCTACGATTTGAAGAAAAATAGGAACGGGGGGAGGAGTTGTGTTAGTCTGGAGCACGAATGGATACGTTTTTATTCAACCAATTGAGGAACAAAAGTAATAAATGTTTGTGGTTGGTGTAAGGTGGTGGATTGGTTATGATTCAGTGTCCGCGAATGCATTTGAGTAGCAAGAGGACTGCTTAGTTGAACACAGCGAACTGCATTGTCATATCAAGACGAACTGCGGAACGCGTGGTTGGGCATGCGTTTGTGTATGGTATGTGAGATTTTTTGGATTTTCAGTGGCCTCTCTTTTTATGTGTTGGGCCTGTGTTCGGGGAGTGAAGACGCATTGGGCCCAAGTCGGCCTGTGAGCGCGGCTGGTTCCCGGTGCGCTGTGTGTGCGCTCTAATGTTTAGTTCCACCTCGCCCGTGGAAGGCGTGCCCGACCTATTTATAAGCGCTGGCGAGGCAACCGTGTCGAACTCCTCTTGTTACTTATTTGGGTGCTTATACACGGCGCACGCTGCTCTATGCTCCATGACCTGTGGGCCCATGCGTGCCCGACCCCATTCATCGTGGCTCAGAACGACTCACCTACGGTGGGCGCTGACCTACTACGAGACTGGCTAGGGCGGGGTGAACCTGTGGTGGTCAATTTTTTTCTTTGTATTCTCTATGTTAAATATTTTTTTCATTGTAGGGGTGTGCAGTGCTTAGCAAATCGTCCATGCACTGCATTGATCAGGGTTCTGTACTACATGTGCACGCAGTCCGTACTACACGCACAGTTCTCATTTTTGTTTTCGTGTTTTTGCTCTTATGTAATCTTTTTTCCAATGTAGGGGAGTGCACTTCTTAGTAAATCATACTTGTACTGCATTGATTACGTTTCTGTACTACACTTCATATATTTCCGCACTACATATACAAAACGCATTTTTCCTTTTGTGTTTTTTCTCTTATGTATTCCTTTTTTCAATTTTAGGGGGCATGCACTGCTTTGTTGGGTATGTGTAAACTTCATTCGATAGAGTCTGTACTGTATTGGTACACAACTTGCACTGCATGCATCCTATTTTCCCACTGCATCTTATTTTGTTTTGTGCGCTGCTCGAATCTAATGATACATAAGCAAACAACAGAAAACAAATTATCACGGGCATTTTGTATGACAAGTTCATCATCAGCAAACTAATTTCAACAGAAAGCAATCTAACATAATCAAAGTTCATCATTACAAGCGGTTCTGCATGGCAAGCAAACTAAGTTTAGCAAAAGCAAATGATCACAAGCAAACTAACGATACATAAGCAAACAACATAAAGCAAATTAGATGATAATTCTAAAACGACGCTGGCATTGTTGGCTCTTTGGTCGGCACCATCTTCTTCTTCACCAGTTAGCGTCTCCCCATCCCCAGCTGCTCCTAGCGCGCTTCTTGGGGGGCTCCTCCTTCTCCAGCTTTGCATGGCGAAGCCCATCCTGGGTGAGGGTGATGTGGTTCCATATCTCGTACGCTGCATAGGCGTCCTTTGCCGCGTACTCGATGTGCCTCATGGACAGAGGCAGGGTGGCCCAGTGCTTGTGTTCGTCATCGGTGATCTTCTTCTTCATGTTGTTGTAGTAGTCGTCGATGAGCATGCCAGAGACGTCTCCAAGGGAGTCCAACTCCTTGGTTGCATCGGGCACCCTCCACTCCTTCTGGATGTCGATGAAGTTGGCGACCTCCAGATTGACGCGCTCTAGCCTTTTTTTGTCCCCGTCGATGGAGAAGCCTGCAAAGGTGTACCTGGGGTCGGTGAGGAAGTTGTCGAAGACGGTGCACCTTTCAGCGGCGCTCAATTGGAAGAGAAACACCGGATGTTTCTTGCCGATGGAGAGTTGGCAGAGGGCGGGTTTTTGCGTCACTTCAGGCTCGTTGTTGTTCTCGAGATGAATGGCGACGATCTTGTGGCGCTGGAGGCTGAGGTGGCACTCGTACTTCGTGAGGGTGATCGCCATCTGCTTCTTGTTGTTGGTGTGGACGACGTGCAACTTGGTGTTGCCGTGGGCCTCCATGCCCTGGTACTCGTCGGCGAACGCCATGGCTAGTAGTAGGGCTTGGTGTTTTGCGTGGAGATGGATGTGATGGAGCGATTTGGTCGTAGCGCAATGGATACTTGTGTTGTTGTGGATGAGAAGGCCTTTGGCAGTGGTATGAATTTAAGGGGAGGACGCGGTGTGGGATGGCCGCATCGGATGAACTGCACGTTCTCGCTGACGATGCGGTTGTGCAGATCGTGGGTTGGTGTTGCGTCTGTGATCGTGGGCTTGTGGAGATGGAACCGCTCAGATTGGGTGGTTGTATGCGAACATGGTTTTTTTAACGTGGTTTTATTTTCTTTTTGATCTGTTATTTTTTTAACCACCACTTTCTGTATGAACGGGCATTTGTCACGTTTATATGTATCCTGCGTGTTAATGGAACTGCACTGGTTATTGTTCTGCATTACACCATCTACAAAAGAGAACTGCATTTTTTCTACAGGTGCGTACTTCACCGGATTTGGCGTGTCCTTGCTGCAGCCCCTGAATAAAGTACAATGTATTCCGCTATTTTACGAGTTTTTCGCTGTGTTCTATACCATGTATTTATTCATGTAGGTAATCCGGAACTGGAATGCTACACCGTACTGCTTCGTGTAACGAAATGCACTGCATTTTTCTAGTGCTGCGTACTGCATCTGTTTTTTTCAAGTACTTACTACAGTCCCTGGTACGGGAGGGGTAGGGGGGTTGGGAGGGGCCTTTTTTTGGTGTGGCACTTATTTGAAGGTAGGCTTTCTCTTTTCGGATGCGGTTTCTTAACACGCATGTTGTTTTTTATTTTAACTTTTTTTGCGAACTGCATGTATTTTATTTTTGTTTTACCGATTGAACTTCATTGTCCTTCAGAGGGAACTGCATCATGTGCGTTTTGATGTAGTCTTTTCTTTTTTTAGCCGGGCTGTTTTTGGGCCGACCCGTTTTATGTTGCCCTTTGCCACACGCAGGCCTCCTACGTGTCCGTTCTAGGCGATCCCACTGCTCCGCTGACGGAGAGAGACCGAGAACAATCCCCTCTCCTCTCTTGCAGTTTCTCCCGAGGCATCTCTCCCTCGAGCAAAACCGCCGTCGCCCGAGGAACCGCTGCATTGCATTTATTTTGTATGTGTGAACTCCACTATATGTATGTGTGAACTGCATTGTTGTTTTATTCAACTTTTTTGTGCAATGCATTCTTTTTTATTTTTAGCTTATGGTTGGAGCACTGCATTTTATATTTCTAAGTGTATTGCATTTGTACTTTTTGTGCACTTTTTAACGACCATAGTCAAACTTCATTTTGACGCAGTGTCTATTTTCCATGTTGGGGCGCCTGGGTTTGAGGAGGTTACTCAATTGTTGACCATTATTTTGCAGAGGGTAATGTTGGTGTGAGCTTTGACCAGAGACGCCCCGTTTTGTCTGAAACACAATCGCAGTCTGTTGATGGTAGAGAGGAAGTTACACAAGATTGGATGGTCTCGGAACAGCTTCGTGAATATGAGTTGAAGCAAAGCAAGAAGAAGTTGAGGTTTGTAAGTGACTCAAAAGAGTTTGCGGAGAAGGAGAAGCAGAGGAGAGCTGCAGATTGTGCCAAGGGTGCCAAATTTGCCAAGGTGATGAAGCCTTCTTTGCAGAAGAAGAGGCTGAGTGCTGTTGCTGAGGAAGGTGGTACACCTCGGCGGAGTCCACGTGTTGCTGGCATGAACAAGAATCTTTGCAAGAGAACTGCTGAAGCTGGTGGAAAGGTTGATCCTCAGCGCAAGCGACTTCATGTCACTGAAGGTCCCAACTCTGACGATGACGACTTTGTGCTTGCTGATTTTGTGAGGGATGTTCATAGTGGTAGATGCAAAGACTGTGGTTCATCTAAGAGTCTACCCAAGCGTGCCCGTGATGATGTCGATGAAGTTGTTGGTGGTGACTCTGGCGAGGAGGTGGATGTTGTTCCAAAGGTTTGTTGAAGTGGACTGCATTTGTTTCCTTCATTTTTATTCTATCTGTGTTTTCTCTGTCTCTTTTTTTATGACTAGTCTCCTAATGTGGATTGCATTTCCCTTTACACAAAGGAAGAAGTCTAGTAAGAGAAATGCAGCTGAAGATGATGCTGAGGGAGATGATTCTCGATTTAACAAGACCGTACATTTGTCGCTTCCCACTGTTTGCAAGGCTGCTACTTTGTTGAAAGAGGCACACTGTAGTCGTGTTCGGGATGCTGGATTTGGTGTTGTCTTTGAACTGACGGTAAAGAAAAATGTGTCGCGCATTCTTATGTGCTATCTGATGGGAGTGATTGACCCTGCCACCATGCTAATGGACTTTGGGAATGGCAGGGTTCTTCGAATCAATCGTGATGCAGTTCATCACATTTTTGATTTACCTATGGGACGTCGCACTGCACCCGTGCCTGCTGCCAGCGGCCATGATGACTCGTTGACTGCCCTCAAGGATGAGCTTGGCTTTGGCCGTTCAAAAAGTATTTCAAGGACTTGCTTGAGAAGTTGAAGGTGTTGGTGGAGGAAGATGATCATGTGACTGTCGACCTTGCTGTGAAGGTGTTCTTCTTGATACTCTACGAGAATTTGTTGTGCCCCGGTCCTGCAGTTCGTTTGGGTAGAGTTGCTGCAATGGTAGAGAACATGGATTATGCGGCTATGGCTCAGATGGACTTTTGCCAGCTTGTTGTTGATGAGTTGCAGACAGCTGTGGTGAGGTGGAAAACAGAAGGCAGCAAGCAGAATTGTACAGAGGGTTGTGCCATTGTCCCCCTGATTATGTATCTTTACTGTTTGAAACTTCATAAATTTTCAGTCATGCACACGTTGACGCCATGTGCGTCATACCTAATGACCAAGGACCTGATGAAGTTATACAATGAGGATGTGCTTGTGAAGGGAAAGATTTACTTGGAAACTTACAAGTTTGGGAAGCTGCCGGTTAGTGCATCTGAGTTTTTAATATCATATTTTTTTAAAGGTGCAGCCATTATAAATATGAACTTTTCTAGTACTCACATGTGTACTTCTCTTTGCCTCTTGTCTTTTTTTGCTGTGGAAGGCGTCAGCTGATATTGTGTACAACCGTCCTATTGCAGTTGTATGCGACAGCTCTGATGCGGGGCCTAGCACTCATGCTAGGTTTTATGAGCCTATCTGTAGCCAGCTTCCTGCCTGTCATGATGAGGTGCCGTGTACTCGTGGTTTCATGGCTCGACAGATGTTTGATGATAGAAGATCTTCTAAACAGACATTTGTTGGTGGCGAAAAACACGAGGAGATTGATGAGCTTCTTCTGAAGGTTTTGAAGTTGACTGCAGATTTGCCAACCTCTGGTGATAGGTTGAGGATAGTTGCTGGTTTTTTCCCTGTTGGCCATGGCCCACGAGATGAAGATATTGTTGCTGCTCACAATTTTGATTGTGGCGTGATTGAAAGCCTGAAGATTGCAGTGACAAATGTTCGGTCTTCGTATGCTCAATTGAGACATTCACAAGAGGAAAAATGCGCTTGGTATGAGAAGGATGCTGGGCATATTTTGGATGAAATGAACCGTCAAGACGTTGGCGTTGGTGTTGATAATGTATGTTCTAGGTTTTTTGTGGCTTTGAACCTCTTTTGTGTATTATGTGGACTGCTCCTCACTATTTCTGTTTTTTGTGATAGGCTGGAGTGGAATCTTCAGGTGTCCATCGAACTAGGAACAATGGAATTGGTCAGGTACAAGTACTTCTGCCGTGTCTGTTCTGCTATGCGTCCCTCTTCTTAAACTTACATTTGTTGCTTTCCATTTTTATTGTTTTTTGTGTACTTCACAGTTGTAAAGTGTGTACTGCTTGTGCATGGTTGAAGTTTTTTCTTTTTTGGTCGTTACCATCTTATTTTCGTTTTTGGTTTGTTCTATGCCCGTAGACTGGTGTTTCTGCTTGTGATGTGCACAAAGAGTCCTACGATGGCTCTGGGAAGGATGAGGTCTTGGCTGATGCATCATCCCCTCCGGATGTTGTAGCTGATAAGGTATAGTTGTATTACTTGTTCTGTTAATGTGTTGTAATCTAATTCTTTTTGTTTTTGTTATAAACTTGATGTATGTTGTTATGTTCACTCATATGCATTTTCATTTACATATGTTAGCTGCAATAGTTTTACATGTGTGAGCTTCAGTCTTTGACAGAAGTGAACTGCATTCCATAATGTTTTACATACGTAAGCTTTAGTATTTAACATAACTGAACTGTAGCGTTTGACAAAGTGAACTGTAGTTCTTTTTTACGTATATGTGGGTTGAAGTTGTAGTTGTTTTGATACACGTGGGTTGCAGTTGTTGTTGTGTTAATTATCCCCACGCTCATTTTTGTGTTATGGTGTGTTTTTTAATCTTTCCATGTCCTGGAGAAGAAAACGTGGAAGTTCATGTTGATCTGAATCAGGGCGGTTGTGCTGTTGATGGTGGTGGCAGTGTTGGTGCTTCTGCATCGGTTGGCGTCGACTGAGCTAACCCTTCTATAGCTCAAGAATCCCATGATGCTGTTTCCCCCAGTCGGCATGAAGATTCTGATTTTGCATTGAAAAGCCGCTGGAGAATGTCGTCCCTGCTGTTAGTGTTGTTGCTTCCCCTGTTTGTCTGGCGGCCAATGATGTTCCTGAAGTATCGAGAGTGGAGCCTCATGTAGCTGAAGTATCTAAGGACGTTGTGGTTGACCAGACTGTTGTAAATCCAGAGAATGCTGATGTTGCTGCAGAAGGGCAGTCCAATGAGGTTGTGGTGGATTCGTCGCAATCTATCCAAGAAAATGTTTTGGTCAGCTCTGAAGAACAACAGCATGAAGACTCTGATACTGAAGGCAAGAGTTTTGTTTCGAACAGTACAGTTGAAGTTTTTCTTATTTCATTTTTGTTTAATTACTATGGTATCTGTATTAGGTGTTTAATGATAAGTGAAACTTGATCTTTTGTTTATGATTTTCAAAATAGCTAGCAGAATTTCCTTGTCTTAATATTTGACTTCATTACTTGGATAAGTGAACTTCATCTTTTTTATTACAGATGACGAACTTCCTGTTGTGACACCGTCGAGCATTGATCCAGCTCTTCTGAAAAGATACAATGAGTTGTACGCTTCTGTTACGAGGGTTCGGAAGGACAAGAAGAAGAAGTATGGTTTTTTAGAAATTGTTTTGTTCATATGTATTTTCTAATTTTGGTTTTTAGCCCTTTTTATTTGTTGTTATTTTTTTAATATCTTATGTTTCAGTTTTTCATGAAAAATTCAGGGACATGATTGCTTTTAAAACTGAGATGGGTGATATTACCATTGGCGAAGTTGGTCAATCCTTTTGGGCTAAAGGGATGCTCACTACAAGACTTGTAGATCTTGGGGTTTCTTTGCTGGTAGATAAGTTTAAGGGATCTCCGACAATGGTTGTCCCGTACCATATTTGTGTAAGAATGCAGAAATTCTTGTTTTTTTATTTTCTTTTCTGATTTCGTGCGACGACATGTTTTCTTGAGAACTATTTGATTTTTGGTTTTGTATTGGCAGACAAATATTTGGAATGGTGGTACTGTAGGCAGGAGTGTTAAAATGATGTTCTCGTCAAAAGCCGAGGAGCATGTTGATAAAAAGGATATGGTGAGTAACGTTTTTATGTGTCGAAAACTAAATTTTACGTGTTTGTTTTTATAGTGTTTCTGTTTCTTCTTCTTTATAATAATTTTATTTATTTATTCGTGCTTCGAACAGGTCCTTTTTGCAACTTTTGATCCACCAGAGATGAGGGATGGCCTTGGTCATTATTGTGTAGTTGCGTTAAATGTGAAAGAAAGGCGGTTTGAATTTCTTGACTCACTCAATGATGAAGCTATGTACCTAGGATAGGGTCATGGATCTGTTCAAGATACCCTCCCCAAGGACATCCCTAAAGGTGCCAGGAGCATTCGAAGAAAAATCACCATCCACTCGACCATGAAGTTATGTTCCACTCGACAATCCTGAAGACACTCGACTGTACAGATAATCACTCGACTACCAGAAGATCTAGAGCCACTCCACTCTGTAATGGTCGAGAATTAAGTCGTAGCTTTAATGGTCATTATTTATCTTTATTGCAGGCGTTACCAGTAATGCCCCCATCTTTTATGTACCTTAAACCCTCTGTGACGTGGGCTGGCTGGGGTCCTGGCGCACTCTATATAAGCCACCCCCTCCACAGGCACAAGGGTTCGCACTTTCTGTAACACACACGCATATAATCCAGTCGACCACCTCTGGGCTGCGAGACGTAGGGCAGTTACTTCCTCCGAGAAGGGCCTGAACTCGTAAAACTCCTGAGTACAACCCCTCCATAGCTAAGATCTTGCCTCTACATTCCTACCCCCCATTCTACTGTCAGACTTAGAACCACGATAGTTGGCGCCCACCGTGGGGCAGGTGTCTTAGCGACTTGTTAGAGAAGTTGCAATTTTTCCGATCCCCTTCATCATGGTTTCAAGCGGAGGTTTGGCCGAGGGCCGCGAGATCCATCTCGGCGCGCTCGTGTTTGTCGTCGATGACTCCGCTTGGCTTCAGAAGGATCCACTCGACGCCGACGCACTCCCCTTCCACGGGGCAACGCACTTTCGCGCGTGCGTCCGCGGTGTCCTCCTGCGGCAGCCGTCGACCCAGTATCGATCGGCTCGTGTAGCTTCCCCCCTCCCTGCGGCCCGCCGGAGCAAACGTTCCGGTCGATCGAGGCTTCAGCGGTGGGTGAAGCATGCGGTGGCTCGCCAATCGGCCACCCCCCAAGTCACGGTAATCGAGCCCGACGAAACCCTCTACGGCCTGTTCGATCTGTCGACTAGCTCTGTAGAGACTGCATCCGAGTGCGACGGCAGCAACCCTGCGGCGGAAGTTTTGATGGTCAATGGACCACGCAGTCCTCCTGGCTTCACCCGTGAAGGCGGAGGCAATGGGGGCGGCGATCTGTCGCGTGTTCCTGAAGAGTACCACCCCGAACCCCTCTCTTCGCAGCGGAGAGAAGAACTTCGCCACCGGAACATGGATGCACTTCACACTCCTATCGTTGGAGAAACCCCTGAGGCCCAGGCCTTGGACGAGGCGCGCCTGGCCAACTTGGCTGAGCGCACTCGACTAGAGAACCTCCAGTGCGCACTCGACGAGCGTGCTCGGCAGCGTGCTCCCGAATCCAGTCGACGTCAACTTTTTTCGCCTCCGACTCAGGTATACCGAACTCCAATCCAGAATCTCGCAGCTGCGGCCCGAATAGCGGAGTCAATTCAACCTTCCCAATCAGAAGCTGGTCGGGGTTTGGTGCAGATCCGGGCCTTGCTCCGAGCCACAGGTGAGAAGAACACAGTAGTATCTCAGTCGCGGAATAGGGTTCACAGCAGATCCGTGGTTGCAGACATAGTCCAGTCGGCTCATAGCCCAAGATCGCCCCCGAGGCGTGAGGGACGTGGAGATCGACGAGATCAGTACAGAAACTGTGAGCAGTATGATCACCGAATCGATCGCGATGATCGTCGTTGAGTGCCCACCCCCCCCCCCCAAGGAGTGGGTCATACGTGCCTCGGCAACATGAAGACAGGCGCCCTCACAGTGTTGGGCGAGGGATTCTAGTCGACCCCGGAGAGCCAGGCTTTGATGCGAGATCTATCTCATTCAGGGCTTGGTCGACAGAAACAGAGCTCACCGAGAAGGTCATGACAGAGATCTACCAACCAGCATCAGAATGCATGTCTCAGGTCCGGAGTGCTTCAGCAGAGCCATCAGGGCTGCAGTGATTCCCCCAAACTTCAGGTTGGTGACTGGAGTCAGTAAGTTCACTGGTGAGTCCAAGTGTGACACTTGGCTTGAAGACTACCGAGTGGTTGTTCAGATTGGTCGGCGGCAATGATGAAGTGGCCATGAAACACCTTCCTCTGATGCTGGAGGGCTCAGCCAGAGCATGGCTGAATCAATTAGCACCTGGTAGTATTTATACTTGGGAAGATCTTGCTCGAGTATTTGTTAGGACATTTGAAGGTACTTGCAAGTGGCCAGCAGGGTTGACAGAATTACAGTGTTGCGTTCAGAAACCGAATGAAACTTTGAGGGATTATATCCAGAGATGGATCACATTGCACCACATGGTGGAGAATGTGTCTGATCATCAGGCAATTTGTGCCTTTAAAGAAGGCGTCAAATATCGGGAGTTGAATCTGAAATTCGGTTAGAAAGGAGATATGACTCTGACTCGGATGATGGAGATTGCCACCAAGTATGCCAACGGTGAAGAAGAAGACCGACTCCGGAGTGGCAAGCACAAAACAGTTGCCCATGAAACCGGAGGAGGAAACTCTAGTCGGAAGCAGAAGCGCAAAGCCGAGCCAGCCGCTCCTGGTGAAGCCTTAGCCATGACTCAAGGAAAGTTCAAGGGGAAGCCCAAAGGACCGTGGAACCCCAAGAAAGTAAAAGATCAAGATGGAAATGATGTGCTGGATTTACCATGCCACATTCACACCAATAAAGATGAAGAGGGTAATTTCATTTACCTAAAGCATACCACTCGACAGTGTCGACTCCTAATCCAGCAATTCCGAGAGAAACAACCCAAGGAAAAGGAGAAAGAAGCAGACAAGGTTGAGGACGAGGAAGAGGATGATGATGGTTATCCCCAC
>NW_024118418.1:0-9866 GCF_003073215.2 Triticum urartu
AGATGATGGAGATGCAGCTCATGACCACCACGATGAAGCAAAACATCGATGATTTGAAGGATCACATCGCACAATTCTAGTGGGACTGAAGCATCTTCAAGTATGGCAAGTGAATAAAGATGGAAGTAATGCTTGACCATACCAAACTATGTGGATGGCAGCTTTTGTAATAGAGTACTTGTGAAATTTGAGTTTTGAGTAGTGGTTAAGGGTATAATAAAGGATTTGATATGAAGAGAATATGAATTATGGATGAACCAGTGCATTTTTGGCGATACTTGTCTGTGTGAACACTTGAACAATGGAAAAGGAAATGTATTCCATAGAGTGGAGTTTGGACAAATGAGTTGGAGTTTGGTTTTAGTTATGATGGTTACCCCAAGAGTATGAAGTAATGAAGTACTATTGGATTTAAATGAGATGTAATGTTGGAATATGGAACAATAGTAACTCCAAGGATGAGTTAAAGATATACAAGTGTTGAAGTGGGCCATAACCCACAGGACCTAGGATTTGATAAGGAAACAAGCACAATCTTGTTGAAGAAAAGAATTCTGGAAGAAGCTGTGAGTTCATCAGCAGACGTTCCATAGGAGGTTACATAAACCCGAGAGTTGTGAAGAAATGATAGAGATTTTGTTTGGCTTGCAGGACCAATGGATTTATCGGACCCAGTCCATGGAGAAGAGAAGTTCTGCAATGCTTGTGAGGATGCCCAAGTGTTAGAATACGTGATTCACTATCTGCGTATGTAGTAATGATTCAAGTACGGGATGGATTGGCCCCCATACCGGAGACTTCTATCATGTTTTGTATAGTAATGTTGCATTTTTGTATTGTTCAGTCAAATAGTTTGTATTTAGTAAAACAAAATAAAACTGCGTGTATTGCTAGATCATATAATTCAAGAATTGAACACATGAGTGACATACATGGAGCCAGATGAAAAATGTCAATGAATTCATATGCCATGCTTTTCAAAAATGAGAACCAAAGTTTAAATATTGGCAATTGCAATGAAGAAAATTTAAAATCAATATTGACAACCAATAGTACAGATTGATAGTTATTCTGACCTGTCTTTAGCTGCAGAGATGTGGTAGACAAGGCATTCCTTTTCTACGCATAGCTGGAGCACTGCTGCCCATTATGGCTTCACGTAGTGCGTGTACTCGATATCAACGCCGACTAGTTTGACGTGCATTCCACCGAGCTTCCTCCTGAGCGTGGACAGCATCTTGTGCAAACGACGTGGAGCTTGTGGTTGCCGTGTAGGTCGATGTCATGGAGCTCCCTAGTGTACCTGCGGCGCTGCTTGTACAGAGATGCATCCGCCATGACTCTGCTCTGCTCTCTTGTGTTTGTTCTGGAGAGGGAGGTTAGTGAAAGGAAGTGTGGGGAAGAAGATGCAATGGGGTTTTTGGGGGTACGAAGCAGTTGTGTTTTCTCCTCTACTCTCCTCTGCTCTCCTTGACAGGACGTGGGAGAGGTGGAGTGGGGTGGTAGCATGGTGGGACTCTGTTTTTAGTTACGTGGCAACTACAGAGAGGTTCTGCTATGAGGAGGCTCTGTTAGCGTTGGAAATCCGGAACGTCATCGCGCTCTTTTTCCGTGACTTGTTCAGGTATGCACACAACTGTCAGAAAATGTGATGATTGTGTTTTTGGTGAATTTTCCTAGTAAGTGCACTTCTTTGCTATCAGGACAGAACTGCGTACGTCCACATAGTGTACTGCATGGAAGTGAAATTTATTCTTCGTGCACTGAATTATATCGGATTAGGATTCATACAGATTTACGCACATTTAGTTTCTTGATGGAGTTCTTTCATGCAGTTCTATATTTTATAACAAACTGCTTTGCTTAACTAACAAGGCTACGTTCTTCATTTTAGCCATACTGCAATGTATTAGAAAGAGAACTGCATTTCAAAAAAAATAATACTTCGTGCTTTCACGTGGAGAACTGCATTTGTTGGACGTCGCGGACTGCATTTGTACGTTGACTTCGGGCTTCCTGTGTTTTATTTATTAATAGCGAACTGTAGTTTCTGGCAGTGCCCACGCACATTTTCTTTTGGTGTTGTTATTCATTTAAAAAATGTTTCTCATTTTTCTTTGATGTTTTATTTTTGAAGTTATTGTTTTTTCTTAGTGGGCCTTGTTGGGCCTGTGTTCGGGGAGTGAAGACGCATTGGGCCCAAGTCGGCCTGTGAGCACGGCTGGTTCCCAGCGTGTTGTGTGCGGCCTAATGTTTAGTCCCACCTTGCCCGCGGAAGGCGCGCCCAACCTGTTTATAAGCGCTGGCGAGGCAACCGTGTCGAACTCATCTAGTTACTTATTTGGACGCTTATACACGGCTCTCGCTGCTCTATGCTCTATGACCTGTGGGCCCATGTGTGCCCGGCCCCATGCATTATGGCTCAGAATGGCTCGCCTATGGTGGGCGTAGACCTACTACGAGACTGGCTGGGCCCGGGTGCACCTATGGTGGTCAATTTTTTTCTTTGTATTTTCTATCTTAAGTATTTTTTTCAATGTAGGGGCGTGCACTGCTTAGCAAATCGTCCATGCACTACATTGATTAGGGTTATGTACTCATGTGCACGCATTCCGTGCTACACATGTTTGTGCTACATTTTTGTGCACTACATTGGTAGCATTTTTCTTTATTGTTTTTCCCGCTTACGTATCATTTTTTCTAGTGTACGGGTGTGCATTGCTTTGTTGCCTCTATGTGCACTACATTCGTCATGGTCTCGTGCTGCAGGTGTACACATTTTGCACTGCGTGCAAGCTTCTTTGTGCTAAAGTTGAGACTGGTTATGCCAACGTTGTGGACTGCATGGCTTACATTTAAGGACTACATCAGGTTCACTAATTCTGCTTTTGTGCGCTGCACAAAAGTGCTTCTCTTGTGCTTCATTTTGAGCATGTACTGCACTTCATGCACACATATAGTGAACTTCCTGGTAAGGCTTTGGAGAACTGCACACATAAAATGGTATGTGGATTATAATTTTTTAGAGAATTATTATTTAATGATCTGCTGTTAGTTCATGGGAATTTCTGCAGTCAAAGTCTTTGTAGAACTTCCTGGTAAGACTTTCTCTTTGGTAACATAAACCTTTATAGATTGTCCTTCATTCTTGGTAACATAATTTTCATTAACTCCCCTTTAATTTTCAGTTTTGACCTTTTTGCATTCTTCTTCTATAAATGTAGGCCAACTTCTACCCTTCCTTTGCAGTTCATTTCTCCTCTAACCGCAACTTCTCTCCTTTCTCTAGCCTCTCTTTATTTTTTTCCTTCTCTAGGTTTTTGTTGCGATGGCTCCAGGCCCCCGCGCGAATCTCTCCTGGTGCGCCCATGGTTGTGGTGTGTCGACGCACTGCGATTGCTCAGCTTGCTCGCAGGCCCGCTGTGCTCGTCGTGGGGGGAAGGTATTGTGTCGAGCTGGACGAGCGGAGTAGCTTGCATATGGCACAGTATTCACAGAAGGATTGGATACGGGCCACATCAACGTTTCTGTGTTCTATTCCGCCCTGCTTCACCGTGGCCTTGGTCGCACAAGTCCTTTTGTCCATCAGCTTACGCCAACAGATGTGGAGACTCACTACAAGATGGTATTTTTCGCTTGATCTGATTTTTTTCTTTGTGTTTTCTATTTTTTTGTATAATTCCATACTAGTCTAAACTTCTAGTTTTTTAGGAATGCACTTATTTTGTTTTATTGAAGTGTACTACACTTTGTACTTATATCTTGTTTTTATTTTTTTGCTTGTGTGCATGGATCTCGTGTTTTATTTTGCATTGTTACAATATGTGTACTGCTTAGATACTAGATGAGAAGTAATAGTTTCCACAATTTTTCCCGCTTGTACGTTGTGTACTACATGCAGGTAGTCTAAAGAACTTCATAATAGTTATAAGCGTACTTCTTGTTTGGAAGTTCCGCACTGCACATTAGATTTATGTTTAATCTGTACTGCTTTTTTTGCAGAAAATTCCCCAACGAGCTGTTAGGTATCTCCGGCTCAAGAAGAAGGGAATTCTCCAAGTTGTTCTTGGTAATGGACACCTTAAACCAGCCAAGTACCGTGTAGGCGTTGACGGGCGGTTGTATCTGCAGAAAGGGTGGAAGGAATTTGTCATTGATAGTGGCATGATGTCTGAGCAAGTTGTTGTCCTCAACTTCTTTGAACTCGAGGATCGTATGATTAGAATCACGTTTGACGTGATTGGTTAAGGTTATGAGGTTGATTTGTAATAAGTACTTTTGCATGTCGAACGCTTCATCTTTTGATGTGTTTTGGAATAAGCACTTTTGTGATCTGAACCTCTTCAATTATTATTCTGAACTTCGTTGCTGCCAGTGAGCTAACTGCATTTTTTACATCGTTTTTGGATCAAAATGTGTCAAAGTTTTACTCTAGACTGCTATATATATGGTATACTCTATACACCATTTCTCTTTACATGGTTTAGTTGAATAACTCATAGTCAGCGGGAAATTTGTGTTTACACAAAATTTAAACTAATACATGAGTCATATAGATAAGCAAACTGCTATGCATATGATTAATTTATTGAAGTTCATCTATTTGGTTGTTAACCTGCTGCTTCTCCGCGGTGACTGGAGCGTGTCTAATGTCGCACTTTCTTTTGTTTTTCATGGCGGTGTTGCTGGTTCTTGTCTCTGCACCGTTGTGTTTGTAGTCCCTCGCGTGCTTGTTGATGGCTGCTTTCGTTTTCCAGTGATGCGAACTGCATCCCTCTTTGGTCCCGGCGTGCTTGTTGATGGCTGCTTCCGTTTTCCAGTGTTGTGAACTGCATCCTTCTTTGCTCCCTGTGTGCTGGTTGATTGCGGCATTTGTTTTTTAGTGATGTGAACTGCATCCTTCTTTGCTCCCCGCGTGCTGGTTGATGGTGGCTTTCGTTTTCTAGCGCTATGAACTGCATCCTTTCGTGCTCCTACCTTGTTTTTTGAAAGTGGTGTCATTCTCGATTGTTTCTGTACAGCAGCATTCCCTTGTGGTGGTCTTGTTGGCATTGTTTCTTCATGTTCTTCGTCCTCTTCACTCTCTTCACTCTCTTCTTCCTCTTCCTCATCTTCATCATCTATTTCTTCATAAGCCACTGCTTCTTCAGTTTATTCATGTTCTTCGTCCTCTTCACTCTCTTCTTCTTCCTCCTCTTCTTCATGTGCTTCTTCATAAGACATTTCTTCTTCAGTTGTGTCACCATCTTCTTCTTTGATTTCATCTTCTTCGTCTTCCTCATTTTCTGATCTTGTTCTTTTGGGGCAGGTTCTTGAATTGTGTCTCTTCCTCTTTTTGCAGATGCTACAATGTCTCGGTTTCGTCCATTTTCTTAGTTGTGTGAGTGGAATTTCTGTTTGGTTGTGCATCGCCATGTCCTCGTTTTTCTTGTTCATGTCTTTTTGTACATGTCCTGGAATTATGGCCGCTGATTTCATTACATGTCTTGCACCTTCTTATTCCCAGTGGGTGACCATCACTGTCCAGCACAGGCTGTGGCTTATTGTTTTTGTCATCATTTTTCTCCTTGCATGCAACCTTTTTTTGGGTTGCGTCGCCCCCTTTCTTCCTTCCTCTTGTGTTTGAAACAGGAGGTGGAATAATTGTTTCTTTTTTGATAGCACCAGTTCCGCTGTGTTCGGTATTTTCTACTTGCTCGGCATTGTTGTCATGCTGGGATTTCTCTGCTTGCTTTAGTTTTGCTGCTGCTTCTTCTTCGTTGAGCACATCAACTTCCTCGATCAGTTCCCTCATACCAGACAACGGTTTGTGGCACCCAGCGTCGGACCTTGTCGCTCTGTTTGCAAGGTCCATTGTTATTTCTGTCAGCAATTTTCTATGGCAAAAAAGCGATGTTCCATCTGGTGTTGTTTGTTCATAGTCTCTTCTATCAAACGTCGCATTTGATCTTGCGTTACGGGTGTATCTTTTCATGGTGTACACCTCAGGAATCTTGAGTACTCTCAAATGAGAAAGCATGCATAACACATGGACGCAAAAGAGCCCTGCAGACAACACATGATTTCTTTGGTTTGTAAGTGAACTGCATGAAATTAATAAACACATATTTTTTGTTATTTGTTCATTTTAAAGAAGTGAACTTCATTTGGTTTTGTGAATTAGTCATGCATGTGGACTTTTAAAGTCCAGTAAGTGAGCTTTCGTGCATGACTATCAGAAACTAGAATTTTTTGTGATAGGAGTCTCACATGTATGTGTCCAGAGTTTGCATTCACATTCGTAGACACCTTTCTGTTCATCGGCGGCCACTTGAAAATTATGCCTTGCCCAGTCAAATGCATCCGATCTGTTGTAGTGGTGTACGAGATACTTTGTCGGGTTCTCGGGGCACCGTTCTGCTCTGAATGCAGTGCTACGGTAGAGTGTTTCTTTGAAATCTACAAACACTGCCCTTGTATACACTTTTGATAGCTGAACTTCGAACCCAAACTGGGTTGTTGTCTTTATCTCTGACTGCATGATCAGAAATGCACTGTTACGAACCAGATAAATGAAAAAATTGTTTGTTTTTGTAGTTATATTTTTAGCAGTTTTTGAGTGAAATTTTATTTACCTCATTTTCTATTGTCTCTGCATGCTCGACGGCCTTCCTGGTCTGAATGCACTTGTCCACCTGCTGAGCAAACAGATGGAGATCATGCTTCTCTTTGACAAAGTTTTTCTTCAGTATGCGGTTCATGCTCTCGCTTCTCTGCATGGAAGTCATCCGAGCACAGAAAATTTCCTTGTAGTAAGCCTAGATCCACTCGTGCCTGTCTTCCCACAGCGAATTCATCACTTCATCTTCTTGCAAGTTGTATCTCTGACTGAGGTCCTTCCATGCTCGTTCAAATTCTAACGGCATTAGTGGGTGGTTCAGCACCACATTAAGGTCATCCTTGAGTTTCTCTGCACCTTATACAGCAAGGCGAGGTGGTCTTTGTGCTTCTTCATGATATGCCACCGACACAACTTATGCAGAGTATGTGGGACGATAGTTCTTAATGCTGCCTTCATCGAAGAACACTGGTCTGAGAAGGCACAAATAGTGTTTTTTCATTAAGTTGTTTGTGTGTGTGTAAGATAGATGGGAGAAATATAAGTGCAGCAAACAAACGTAAGTATGCAAGTGTTTGTTTTTTGTACCTATGAGCATGCAGATTGGATGCTTGTTGTTCATACACCTCAGAAATGTTTTAAAAACCCACTCGAACGATGGTATTGTTTCATCTCGCACAAGTGCAACAGCAAATATGGTGCTCTGTAGATGATGGTTCACTCCCACGAAGACTCCCAACGGCATGTAGAATTTGTTAGTTTTATACGTCGTGTCAAATGTAACACAATCTCCAAAATCTTCATACGATCCTTTGCAACTTGCGTTGGCCCAAAAGACGTTTCTTACACGATTATCTGCATCAACGTCATAATCATAGAAAAACTATGGGTTTATCTTCTACATATTCTCGAAGAAATCCAGAAGTTTCTTGACGTCATCTTGGGACTCTTCTCTGGCAAACTTTTGTTTCCTGCATTTTCAAACGCAATGCAAACTCATCTCATCAAACGGGGAATAATTACCAACAAGATGCTCAAGCAATATGGTTTGTGATGTGCTTACTTGTTTACCCAGTCACAGCTAGTCTCTCCCATGTACTGCAGACCACCGGACATATGCAACAGCGTTGACATCATCTGAGTGTGTGTGTGTGGTTGTCCAGTTGCATGTCTTTCACTAACTGGTCTATCAAAGGATCGTCTTTTTTGTGCGATCGCATGTGCAAAAGCATCCCGGGGCTTTCCAGCATCTTGTGATTGTGGTTGAGTTCAACCATTACTATCACAAATTTGCCATCCTTCCTCTTTTTGACTCTAATCTTTGCCTTGCAGTCAATCCTTTTTGATGTCTTTCAACGTTTCCGGTGATAATATGACACAGTCTGCTTGTGCGTCCCTTCTCTTGAGCAGACAATGTAGGCATTTGTCCTATGTTTTTCCCTCTTGCGTATGTCAAATCCTGCACATCTTGAATAATTGTTGTAAAAGTCCCATGCCTTGTCGTACGTGGTGAACTTCATTCCAGCGGCAGGTATGAGGTTCAGCGGCATGTTTTTATCCTGCATTAAGTGCAATGCTCTATGAGATAATTTGTTCTGTTCTGTTTTTTAAATATGAGGAGTGCATACGAGTTTAATAAAGCATTGCAATGTTCCTAAGTTTTCAGAAGAATCCAATGTATTAGATGCTAGGTCAAACCTCACAAGAAATATCAGTGTGCACTGCAATGTTATCTGAATGGACTGCAACTATTTTTTTTCAGAACACAAACTTACATGTGTGTAGAGTCATTCACCCGATGGTGTTTGCAGCTCGCCGGGTTGTATTGGACATGGCGGGGTTATAGCAGATCTGTGTAGTTGAGGATCTCGCGGTGGCAGTAGTGAGGAGGATTTGTACCTGCCGTTGACTTTTGACCGAGGCACCGTTGGTGGTCGCAGTGTCGAAGTTGATGCAGCAGGTCTGCTTGGAGCTCTGTTTTTCAGTGCAGCAGGTGGACGCTGAGCTCTGTTTTGGGGTGAAGGAGGTGGACGTGGTGGTAATCTAGTGTTGTGACGATGTCTTAGTGGATTGGTTTGAAAATTTTGGACCAGTGGCACATCATCATAGTCATAATCATCATCTGCTGCAACATCGTGTTCAACTGCATCATCATTGTTTGTTCAGACATGTTGTCCAAACATAGTAAACTCATGCTTATACTCTGGCTTGAGAACTGTTATTGGCTCATCTTCATCGTCATCATATTCATCTTCCTGTCGATGAGTGCCTTCCCAGATGAAGGTGACATCGTCGTCATCCTCGACTACCTCTTCTCCCTGAAAAAAATCATCTTCCAAAGAGTATTGCACCCTGTTTGTTGTTGTGAAGAATCCTCGAGGAATATCAGGGTAACCCAGCCAGTTTCTCTTTCAGAAGAAGCTTTACTCTTTTGAAAGTTGTTGTTCCCTGGGTTGTCAATTATGCGCGGTATTTTGTATCTGCTGAATGTCATTTCCTGCACACAAAATGAACGAGCTACATTGTCAGGCAAAATGAACTGAATCATGCGAACTGCAATGTGTTTCAAATGGTAGTGCGAAACTAATGCACGATGACTACATCACCCCGCAAGGAGAACTAAAGTAACCGCACTGCATCGTTGTCCGTCATGAACCTACATAAGCATATTGCATAACCGAGCAAGTGCACTGCATTTTCACCCACAACGAACCGAAGCAACCGCACTGCATCTTTTTTGTAGGTGTACTGGACTACGTGTACTTCTTTGTCTGGAATAACTAAACTGATATGGTTGAGGAAGTGTACTGCTAACCTCGTGTTGCAGTGATTTCTTGCGTTTGCAGGTGGAAGTTCCCTTCTCGTCCGTCTACACAACTTTTGCATTCACCCGTGCAGTCCACTTGCCCTTCAGAAGTTCATGAGCGGTCTGGACGTTGCTCAAGGTGAGTGGTGATGGAGGATTTGCTCTGAAGGCCGTTGCAGACTTATTCCAAGCAGCTGCTGTGGATGAAGGGACCTTGCGCACAGTCCTCCTTGCTCGAATTGGTTTGATTTCGAGGCAGCACCAATCCACATCTGATGAAGTACAGCTAATTGAAGGCCTGGAGGAGTTCGGCGCTGGCGCTTCCGAGCTGCTAGCGTGCAAGAAGGCCGATATGCTGGTAGGGGAGGTGTTGCTCGGTTGCTGTGGCGGAAGAAGGCCGAGAGGCGATGGACGACATCGCTGCTTGGCCGCTGCCGCGGGAGAAGGGCGGGAGGGGGGGGG
>NW_024118419.1:0-8880 GCF_003073215.2 Triticum urartu
AAGGGGCTGATTTGGATCCATATGTCTCATGTTATGGTTAGGTTTACCTTAATACTTCTGTTGTGGTTGTGGATGCTTGCAAGAGGGGTTAATCATAAGTGGGATGCTTGTCCAAGGAAGGGCACTACCCAAGCACCGGTCCACCCACATATCAAATTATCAAAGTATCGAACGCGAATCATATGAACGTGATGAAAACTAGCTAGATGATAATTCCCATGTGTCCTCGAGAGCGTTTTCCTTTATATAAGAGTTTGTCTAGGATTGTCCTTTTCTACAAAAAGGCTTGGGCCATCTTGTTGCACCCTATTTACTTCTATTACTTATTACCCGTTACAAATTACCTTATCACAAAACTACCTGTTACCGATAATTTCAGTGCTTGCAGAGAATACCTTACTGAAAACTGCTTATCATTTCCTTCTGCTCCTCGTTGGGTTCGACACTCTTACTTATTGAAAGGACTACGATAGATCCCCTATACTTGTGGGTCATCATTGGCCTCAATCCCCGATGGGACACAAAGAACCCAAGTAGCGTGCCGAAGGGAACGCCAAACACACACTTCTCTGGGTTGAGCTTCAAGTTGATCTTGTGCAGATTGGCAAATGTCTCCTCCAAATCCTGGATGAGGGTAGCCCTGTCCTTGCTCTTGACCATGATATCGTCCATATAAGCCTGAATGTTCCTGTGTAGTTGTGGCTCAAAACCAATCTGGACTGCTCTTGCAAAAGTGGACCCGGCACTCTTTAATCCGAATGGCATGCAGATAAAATAGTACGTACCACATGGGGTGATGAACGAGGTCTTCTCTTCGTCTTCCTTGGACATGAAGATCTGATGGTATCTGGAATATGCATCCAAAAAGGAGAGCGAATCGCAGCCTGAAGTGGAATCCACCATCTGATCAATGCGCGGCAAGGGAAATGGGTCCTTCGGGCAAGCATTATTGAGATATGTGAAGTCTATGCAAAGACTTCATTTCCCGTTAGCCTTTCGGACAACCACTGGATTTGCCAACCATGTCAGATGCAGCACTCCTCTGACCAAACCTGCCACCTCAAGCTTCTTGATTTCCTCTGCAATGAACCGCTGCCTCTCCAAGGCCTGCTTCTAAACTTTCTGCTTGACGGGCCGGGCATGTGGGCAGACAATAAGGTGGTGCTTGATTACCTCCCTGGGAACACTGGGGATATCAGATGGTTGCCAGGCAAACACATCGACATTCGCCCGCGGGAAGGTAGCGAGCGCACTTTCCTATTTTTCATCAAGGGTGGTGCTGATAGTGAAGGTACCATCAACACCAGCCAGCCCTGCCGGGACCTTCTTCACTTCGGGTGCAACAACCTTGGATCTCTTGCTATTGGAACTCTCCGGCAAGTCATCAACGGGCGAAGCACACTCTGAAGAGGTACGTATCCCGGATTCCTTGCCAGTGTCCCTACTGTCCTTCTTCTTTCCTCTGTTCTCCTTGGCGGGAACTGCTGCTGCCACTGCCTCTACCACGACTGCGTCCCGGTACATCTTATCCACGCAAATGATTGGATCCTTCTCATCTGACGGGATGGAAATGACTCCTACCAGCCCGGGCATCTTCGAGGTGTTGTAGGCATAGTGGGATGCCGCCATGAATTTAGCCAGAGTTGGGTGTCCAAGGATCCCATTGTACGGCAGGGGGAGGTCAACCACATCGAACACAATTTTCTCAGTTTGATAGTTCAGCTCCACTCCAAATGTCACCGGCAATGTGATCTTTCCCTTAGGATGACTCTTACCGGGATTAACTCCTTGAAACGTGCCCGTGACCTTTAGTTCTTCCTCTGCTATCTGAAATTTGCTGATGACCTTTCGAGAAATCAGATTCAACCCGGCCCCGCCGTCAACCAACATCTTTGTGACCTTGAGGTTGCAAATTGTTGGAGAGACCAACAATGGCAAACATCCTACCACAGTGGTACGGTCAGGATGGTCCTCTTTGTCAAAGATGATGGACGTGTGTGACCATTTGAGTGGTTTCCGAGCCTTTGGCGCTGGTTCCATGGCATTGACCTCACGCGCCCACCGGTTGAGCTGCTGGTGAGAGGAGTGCAGAGATGCACCCCTGTCAATGCACAGGGCGTCAGTGGCCTTCTGGAACTCCTGCTCACTGGTTTCCTCTTCATCCCCTCCATCTCTCTCATCATTGCAAGCTTCCTTTTCTCGACCCCTGTCGGGTTTTCCTTGGTCCCAAAAGGGTTTGCTGGGGCGATTTGCTTCACCGCGACGGCCCTTACTGCTAGCAGCATTCTGACCTTTTTCCTTATCATGCTTCTCATATTCTACTCTCTGCCTCTTGACGAGTTGCTCGACCTGATAACACTCTTGAAGGTCACGGCCCTTGGTCCCATGAATCTTGCAGTACTGCCCGTCGCCTTTCCCACCTTCTCGGCAGCCACAGCTTCCTGGAAATCAGTGCACACGGTAGCCTCCTTGCCGGGAGCTTCGGCCTGAGCCTTCTTGCCAGTACTAGGCGAGCCGATACTTCGACAGTCATCACTACCTTATTCTTGCACCTCTTGTTGCGCTTCTTGCTCTTCTTCTGACTAGTGGATTCGTCGTCGTCCTCTGAGTCGATGTTGATGCAATCCTCTTCTCCGGGGAGTTTTCTTCCCTTCTCCATCCGAGCATGCTTGTCCACCAAAGTGTAAAGCTCCTTCACAGTCTTGGGCAACCACACGTTCATCTTGGAACGAATCCTGTGGTTGCGCACATTGGACTGAAAGGCAGCTATCACAGCTGCTGGATGGATATTTGGGATGTTCCGGTGGACTCTGCTGAATCTCTGCAAGTACTTCCGGAGAGTCTCCCCTTCTTTTTGTTGGAGAAGCTGCAAATCGCTGGGCCGCCCTGGTTCTTGATGACCGCCAATGAAGGCGCCAATGAACTCACGGCAGATGTCAGCCCACGATGAGATGGAGTTCTCCAACAAGTGCATCAGCCAAGACCTCACATTGGACTTGAGTGCCAAAGGGAAGTAGTTGGCAAAAACCTTCCCATCCCTTCCCCCGGCAGCCTGAACAGCGATGGTGTAGATGCTCAGGAACTCTGCCGGGTTTAGCCCTCCATCATACTTCTCGGGTATCTCTGGCTTGAACGTGCGGACGGACGACCAACAAACTTGCCACAACTCATGAGTAAAGGCAGGGCACCCAACCTCGAAAGGTAGGTACCCGCAAACCTCGAGTGCGGGCTCGTAAACGTCGGGTCCGTCGCACCCATTGGCCCGACGGGGGTCATTGCGGCGCTGCTCGATGATGACGCGTGCATCTCTCCTCTGCATGTCCTCTGGGGCTCACTATTGGCCTAGACGTGCTCGAGGGTCAGAGGAGGCCATCGAGACATCGTCAGGTTCTTGATTCTGCCGTGCCCGCGCCGGTTGACGTGGCGGGGACTACATCGTGGGGGTGTCCCCCTCCGTAAGACCAGCAGCACAAGCCGTCATTGTTGCTTGGGGAGGTCGTGGCGGGGCAGCTCGTTGCGAGGCCCCATCCTTGGTGAAACCGAGCAGAATCTGGATGGTGGCACGCCACTCGTCCATCTGCTCGGCCGTTGGCGGAAACCTCAGTAGCAGCTGGGCCCACGCCATGGCTTCCATAGTCGTGCTTGGCATGGGTAATGATGATGTGGACCGCACTGTCGCTCGTCTCCTGACGGTGCCAGTGGCAACAACACCACGTCCTTGCTGTTGCAAGGCGGCCATTTGGATGGCATGGTGATTAGGCGAAGGCGCTCGAGGGTCAGCGGCTCCGTTGGGCGCAGCGGCCTGGTCGACTCGTCCCCAAGGAGGTGCACGCACTGCGGTTGCCCCCGTGGCGGGGGCAGCCGGAGGGCGGCAATTCGCTGCAGAGCGAGTGCCACCGCTGTGGCTGTGTGATGTCTACTACGCAACTTTATTCTTGTAGACTCGTGTTGGGCCTCCAAGCCCAGAGTTTTGTAGGACAGTAGCAATTTTCCCTCAAATGGATGACCTAAAGTTTATCAATCCGTGGGAGGTGTAGGATGAAGATAGTCTCTCTCAAATAACCCTGCAACCAAATACAAGAAATCTCTTGTGTCCCCAACACACCCAATACAATGGCAAATTGTATAGGTGCACTAGTTCGGCGAAGAGGTGGTGACAAAAGTGTAATATTGATGGTAGAAATATATTTTTATAATCTGACTAAATAAAAACAGCAAGGTAGCAAATAGTAAACGGACACAAAAACGATATTGCAATGCTTAAAATAAGGCCTAGGGTCCGTACATTCACTAGTGCAATCTATCAATAGTGCTAACATACTTGGATCATATGATTATCCCTCAAAGTGCAATAAAGAATCACTCCCGAGTTCCTATTAGCGGAGAACAAAAGATAGAAATTGTTTGTAGGGTACGAGACCACCTCAAAGCTATTCTTTCCGCTCGATCTATTCAAGAGTTCGTACTAAAATAATGCAAAGCTATTTTTCCGTTCGATCTATCCTAGAGTTCGTACTAAAATAACACCAAAGCGAATTCATATTCATAATACTCAATCCACACAAAGAACTACAAAGAGACCCCAAAGATTCTATCGGAGAAAAGATAATAAAAACATGCATCAACCCCTATGCATAGATTACCCCAATATCACCGCGGGAATCCGCAAGTTGAGTGCCATAATGTATATCAAGTGAATCAATATGATACCCCATTGTCACCTCAAGTATTCATACCTCAAGACATAAATGATGTGTTCTCAAATCTGAACATTCAATCCGACATGACAAAACTTCAAAGGGTAAAGATGCAATTCATCACAACAAGAGTATAGAAGGGAGAAACATAATATGATCCATATATATTAACAAATCCCATGATATAGATCACGAGAGAGAGAGAGATATTAAACACATAGCTACTAGTACAAACCCTCAGCGCCGAGGGTAGACTACTCCCTCCTCATCGTGGTGGCCGCCGGGATGATGAAGATGGTCACCGGAGATGATTCCCCCTCCGGCAGGGTGCCGGAATAGGTCTAGATTGGTTTTCGGTGGCTACGGAGCCTTGCGGTGGCAGAAAGTTTGATCTAGGTTAACCCCCAGGGGTTTCGGAATATTTGGGAATTTATAGTGCAAAGAAGGGGTATGGGAGGCCACCGAGGTGGGCACAACCCACCTAGGCGCGCCCTGGTGGGTTGTGCCCCCTCGTGGCACCCCCCAGGTGCTGCTCCGGCCCATCAGGAGTCTTCTGGTCCATAAAAAATCGACAAAAAGTTTCGCGGTGTTCGAACTCCGTTTGATATTGATTTTCTGCGATGTAAAAAAACAAGCAAAAAACAGCAACTGGCATTGGGCACTGGGTCAATAGGTTAGTCCCAGAAAATGATATAAAGTTGCTATAAAATGATTGTAAAACATCCTAGAATGATAATATATTGGCATGAATACTTCATAAATTATAGATACATTGGAGACATAGCAGCATCCCCAAGCTTAATTCCTACTCGTCCTCGAGTAGGTAGATGATAAAAGAAATAATTTATGAAGTGTGAATGCTAGCAAAGTGCAAAAGTTTGATCAATGATAATTTCAATCACTTTTCCTAGCATCATAACAGCAATTCTTTCTTATAAAACTTCTCATGTTATAGTAGAAATCAATTCACATGTTAAGGTTCAAACAATGAATTCTCTTGAAACCCAACAACCTATGTTCTCAGTAACCAAGAAATTGCAATTCAACTTATTCAACAGAGTTTAAGTAAGAGCTCCACATACTCAACCATCATATAGTCTTTTATGATTGCTAACACTCACCTCGTACACATGAGCAAAACATTTCAATCGGACACATAGAAAGATAGGGGCTTATAATTTCGCCTCCCAACGTATTCACCTCAAGGGTGATGTCAACAATAATAATCATGCTACCCATATCCAACTGGATATATGTGCCTAGATCTTTCCTCACCACATGATGCTTGCCAAAAGAGAAAAATAAAAAGGATAGAGAGAAGAATTTGACTCTTTGCATAAAATTAAATACATAAAAGTAAAAGATAGGCCCTTCACAGAGGGAAGCAGAGGTTGCCATGCGCTTATTTGTTTGTATGCTCAATCCCTTAGTGCAAAAGAACGTCATGTTACATTGCCCCTTGTGATAGTGACCTTTATTATGAAGTATGTTACTTTTATTCTTCACCATCAGAAGTTCGTGCAATGTTCAATTTTCTCTTACACTAAATGATCTCACACTTTTAGAAGAAAATTTTATTTCCTTTTTGCACCGATGACAACTTACTTGAAGGATCTTGCTCAATCCTTAGGTAGCTATGGTGGACTCTTGAAAATAAGATTTGGGTTTAAGGGTTTTTTGATGCACAAGTAGTATCTCTACTTGGTGCAGAATTTTTGGCTAGCAAAGATGGGGGGCAAGCACCACATGTTGAAGGATCTATGACAATATAACTTCTATGTGAATATCAACAAACATAAACCATTAAGTTGTCTTCCTTGTCCAACATCAACAATTTTGGCATATAATATTTTGATGGGGGCTCACAATCACAAAAGATCTCCATGATAGTGTATTTATATGTGAAAGTTCTCTTCCTTATACTAATTATTCGTGAATTGCTTGTATGACCAATATTGTGATTGTCAAGCCTCAAAAGATTTCATGTTCTAAACCCAATGTGAAGCTACCACTAGGCATGATATGATTTCAACTTCATGACATTCAATTTATTCAACAATTTACTCATAAGATATAAGTGAAACACAAGGGTAAATGACATAGGAAAGAGCTTCATTGACGGGATGTGAATGCCACTAACTTAGCCTCCTTGGCAACTATTTGAGGATTCTATTTTATTTAAAAATTTCAGCTCTAAGTACTTTATTAAAACAGCAAGCAAAACAAAATAAAATGACATTCCGAGGATAGCACAACTCATGTGAAGAATCAAAAACTTAGGCTCAACCGATACTAACCGATAATTGTTGGACAAGAAAGGTGTGATGCTTACCAGGGCATCCCCAAGCTTGAGCTTTTGTGTCTCCTTAGTTCTTCTCATATCACGGTTTTCCTAAATCTCAATAGCTTCATCCACACAAAACTCAACAAGAACTCGTGAGATAAGTTAGTATAAACCAATGCAAAAACCTTATCATTCTCCAGTGTAGAAAATCACTAAAATTATTATTTAACATTGCATACTAAATGCCTCTGCATATTCAATAAACCTATCCTCAAATATAATCATTAAACAAGCAAACATATGCAAACAATGCAAACATAACAGCAATCTGCCAAAACAGTACAGACTGCAAAGAATGCAAGAGTATCAATACTTCCTTAACTGCAAAAGTTATGAAAATTTACCACACTGTAGAAAATTAATCAGATATAATTTTGCAAAATGTTTCAACATTTTATCACATTCTGACTTTTCTAGGGAATTTTTGCAACAGCGATAAACTTTCTGTTTTCAAACAGCAACATGTAGACTTGTAAAATAAGCATAGTAAAGCATATCATTGCCACTTTTATTGAAATAAAAGATGCAAAAAATTATTATAAATAACAGCAAGAAAATCCTAACAAAATAAAATGATGCTCCAAGTAAAACACATGTCATGTGACGAATGAAAACATAGCTCCAAGTGAGGTTACCGATAATGTTGGAGATGAAAGAGGGGATGCCTTCCGGGGCATCCCCAAGCTTAGTTGCTTGGATATTCCTTGAGTATTACCTTGGGGTACCTTAGGCATCCCCAATATTAGGGTCTTGTCACTCTTTATTCTCCTCATATCGACATCTCACCCAAAACTTGAAAACTTCAATCACACAATACTTAACGGAACTTTGTGAGATAGGTTAGTATGATAAAGAGCAAACCATTTTACTTTGGTACTGTCAAAGACAATATTCATAATTGTTATCACACAAATCCTACTGTATCATATCATTTACACAATTTATATTGAGCAATATAAGCCATGGAAACTAGAAAACAAGCAAACTATGCATTGAAAACAGAATCTGTCAAAAACAGAACAGTCTGTAGTAATCTGTACTCAAACCATACTTCTGCTACTCCAAAAATTCTTAAAAATTAGGAAAACCTGAGATATTTGTCTATTGATCTTCTTCAAAAAGAATCATAATTTTATCACTCTTATGTTAAAAATTAGAATTATTTTCCTGAGCGCAAAAGTTTATGTTTTTCAGCAAGATCAAATCAACTATCACCATAGACCATCCCAAAGGATTTACTTGGAACTTTCTTGAAACAAAAGCTATAAAACATGATTACTACAGTAGCCTAACCATGTGAACACACAAAAACAGTAGGTAAAAGTGTTGAGTTGTCTCCCAACAAGCGCTTATCTTTAATGCCTTTTAGCTAGGCATGATGATTTCAATGATGCTCGCATAAAAGATAAGAATTGAAACATGAAGAGAGCATCATGAAGCATATGATTAGCACATTTAGGTCTAACCCACTTCCTATGCACAGGGGTTTTGTGAGCAAACAATTTATGGGAACAAGAATCAACTAGCATAATGATACGTCTCCAACGTATCTATAATTTTTTATTGTTCAATGCTATTATATTACCAACCTTGGATGTTTTATATGCATTTATATGCTATTTTATATGATTTTTGGGACTAACCTATTAACCTAAAGCCCAATGCCAGTTTCTGTTTTTTTCCTTGTTTTAGAGTATCGCGGAAAAGGAAAATCAAACGGAGTCCAATTGACCTGAAACTTCACGGAACTTATTTTTGGACCAGAAGAAGCCCATGGAGTATCGGAGATGGACCAGGAGAGTCCCGGGCCGGCCCCGAGGGTGGGGGCGCGCCCACCTC
>NW_024118420.1:0-11686 GCF_003073215.2 Triticum urartu
GGCGCCGCCGTTGCCGTTGGATGTTCAGTTTCTATCTATGAACAAGTATGCGTTACTTTTTCTTTTTGTTTGACCAAACTCAAGTCCCCTTTCTAAAACTGCAGCCAAGCAGTACTTGCTACTGGAATAATCCCATGAATGAATTCTTTGTTGTGGTCAACTCTTTCTTGTCTCTCTACTAGGATTCATGCACCAAGCCCAGAGTTAGAATTTTGTGTCAGGCTGCTAGTAAATCAGGCTCTACTCTGTCCAATAGCATGTTGAATGGCACCTGCAGTTAATTGCACGGACATATGGATTTTGGTTCATTTTGTACGTATGTTTGTTTGTTCATGCTTACGACTTTGGCTAAAACACGTTGGATGCCCAATTCCTATGGTGAACCTTTTGGTTCAAGCAAGCAAACTGATGTTCCCTTTCTATGACTGAAGCCAAGCTGTACCTACTACTGGCATAATATGATGGATTCATTCTTTGTTTGTGGTCAACTCTTGTCTGTCTACTAGCATTTGTGCGAGAACCTGAATGTTGTGTAGGCTGCTGTGCTTTACTACCAGTAAACTAGTTTGTACTCTCTCCAACTGCAAGTTGGATAGCCTTGCAATTAATTGTACAGACATGCATATGATTTTTGGTTCAATTTGTATGTATGTATATGCTTAAGACTTTGACTAAAACTAGTTGGATGTTCAGTTCCCCATGAAGGTGACCAATCCCTAGCAGTGCCCATTGGTCCTTCCTGTTAATTTCACCTCCTGTGATTTTAATCTTTGTTTCTTGCTTTCCACAACGACCAAGTTCTCTTAACTGCGGGACATCTGAGTTCGTCGTGGTGATGGCAGCTGACACGGAGCCGCTCGAAATCTCCTCGACCTCCCGTCATGTTTCTTGCGGACGGAAAGGTAGACATTCTGTCCATATACATCATACTAATGCTAATTAATTTATATGTTGTAGCTTGCGCGATATGGTCATAGCAGTAACTGTTAAGCTCGTAATTCTGTATGTTGTCTTCAAGTTTTCTCTAATATAGATTTCTCAAATCTCTCTCTGAACTTCTCTAATAAAAAATGGTGCTAACTGTTAAAGCTCTTCGTGGTGACATGTTTCTTTTACCAATACAATAATATATTAGCACTCAAGGACTGTTTGAGTGATAGGCTGTTCATACTATTAGAGAAGTGAACTGATTAAGCTATTGTTTTCCCCAACAACAAAAAATAAACACGGCAGTTGAACAACTAGTATCCCTTCACTTGGAAGCCTATGAAACTTTCTGTAGCAGCGGTGCAGCACACTTTATATATATGTATGAGGCTGGGTAGTTCAAATCTACTTTACTTCCTAACTCATTCATATATATGATGGAAATTGTGCAGGTTCCATGGTGCCAAGTGGCCTTTGGCCATCTTGAACTGGGACTCCAGTAACAAGTAGATGTTGCTACCACACTCAATATTTTAAGTTGTTTTCTTTTTTCTTTTTGGAGAGATGTTAATAACCTGAGAACACTGGCCTCCTCCCCAACCCTCGCCCCAGCCTCCTCCCCAACCCTTGCCCCAGCCTGCCGCTGCTGGCTTGCTGCGTGGCTGTCGCCGCAGCAGATAATTAGATTTTTGGGACTCTGTTTCTATGCTCTGCTCAATAGCATTTTGGATATTGATTGGACACGCTTTATATAAAACGATTTATCTTGTACATTGCTCTGCCTAACTTGTAGGAGTATACATGAAACCATACTTGTCAAATATCAATACTTGTCAAATATCGAGTATCACAGCTGAATAATAACGTCTTGTTTTCTGTTCACTGAATCAAAATTCTTCTCTCTTTTTACGATCATCCATCTTACAACCATCAATAAGAAAAACACTTATCTTCATATTAGGATTATTATTTTCTTGTCTGCAATATTATAATGTACATATGCTTTTCTGTTCACTGAATCACAATTCTTCACTCTTTACCATCAATCCATCTTCTTACAGTTGCATGTTTTTTTAGCTGTCCAGATGACCAAGCCCAAGGAGGAAGCAGCTGCTCATCACTGAGGACAAGTAACTCCAGCAGGTTGACGCCGTAGATTCATAGTGTACCTTCTATATGCCCATCCAGTTCTGTGATTTGTGTCTTGAACCCCAAAAACCCCATGCCCATGTGGGAGCAGAACCATAGTTTTTTGCTTGTGGAAAATAATATCCTTGGCTGAATTGACTTGAGGCGGTTTCTTCGGAATTCTTGGAAATAATTTGGTAGTTTCTTTCGGCGAGGAATTGTTTCATACTGAAGTTTACTGGTACATGTGTGGTTTGCTACTGTTGCTTCGTTTGGGTTGGGTTGGTTCCAGCGGGGAGATGTGCACGCACACTGGCAGCATGAGCTAGCAGCCATGATTGCCAGCCAGCCACCACCATGTAAATGTAATAAATGTGTGGCCTATCTAGTGTGCTGCTGATAGAAATATAGATGTGTGGCCTATCTAGTGTGCTGCCGATAATCTGTTTTTACCTCACTTGGCAGGCACCATAATCTGTTTTTTCCTCACTGTACTGTAGGAATAAATGTGTGGCCTATCTAGTGTGCTGCTGATAGAAATATAGATGGAAGATTTGTTGACCAGTTAAATTGAGCTTATTATCAATTCTGCTTATAAGCTATGTTTGATGCTGCCTACAGGTTCTTATTCTTCTTTTTTTGCATAGGTGAAGTATGAAGTGTGAAGCCATGAAGCCTATCAGCAAGAGTAGCATATTATGTATTGTAATATCAAGCAAAGTGTAATATTAGTCAGAGTAGCATATTATGTATTGTAATATTTAGTGTTGTTTTGGATGAATTTCATTTGCTCTATAATCTGTTTGAAATATTGACTGTGTATAATTTCCATACCTATGAAATGGAAACCGGACCAAGGGGACCCACTTATGAAAATTGGTTGACAAATTTTGAAATTTCTGATGTGTGGGTCCAATTGTGATATCAGCATGACAAGTGGGACCAGCGCAAAAATAATGTGGCTAAAAATAGAAAATTAATAGTAATGGCCTAGAAATTAAAAAGGCCGAATAGTTGGGCCTGGCCCATATAGCTGACCAAAATTAATAAGAAAAAATATATAAAAAGGCTGAATTGTTGGGCTCGGCCCATGTAAACCATCGAACTGGACCGGGTTGAATCTTATCAACGATCTTTTCAATTGGTTGCAATTTTGCCATGTCAGATTGACATGTCGGATCCTACGTGGTCTGGTCGGAGAGCTAGCGACCAAAACAAAAGGTCATAGAATCAACGACCTTTTGTTTTGGTCATGGAATTCCATGACCTTCTCACAGAGAAGGTCGTTAATTTTAGTTTATGACCGCCAGCTTTTGATCTTCTATTTTTGGTCACAAAAAGGTCACAAATAAAAAACAATGACCTTTCAGTGACCAATAGTGATGGTCGCAAGTTGACATATTTCTTGTAGTGTGAGTCTTTAAAGATTTGAGAACACTTGATGTATGTCTTGCCGTGCATATCCGTGGTGACAATGGGATATCACGTGATTCACTTGATGTATGTTTTGGTGATCAACTTGCGGGTTCCGCCCATGAACCTACGCATAGGGGACACTTATAGGAATAGCCCAATGGATTGATTGGAAAGAATAACTTTGAGGTGGTTTCGTACCCTACCATAATCTCTTTGTTTGTTCTCCGCTATTAGTGACTTTGGAGTGACTCTTTGTTGCATGTTGAGGGATAGTTATGTGATCCAATTATGTTATTATTGTTGAGAGGACTTGCACTAGTGAAAGTATGAACCCTATGCCTTGTTTCCTATAATTGTAATACCGTTTACGCTCACTTTTACCATTAGTTACCTTGCTGTTTTTATATTTTCAGATTACAAAAACCTATATCTACCATCCATATACCACTTGTATCACCATCTCTTCGCCGAACTAGTGCACCTATACAATTTACCATTGTATTTGGTGTGTTGGGGACACAAGAGACTCTTTGTTATTTGGTTGCAGGGTTGCCTGAGAGAGACCATCTTCATCCTACGCCTCCTACGGATTGATAAACCTTAGGTCATCCACTTAAGGGAAATTTGCTACTGTCCTACAAACCTCTGTACTTGGAGGCCCAACAACGTCTACAAGAAGAAGATTGTGTAGTAGACATCAAGCTCTTTTCTGGCGCCGTTGCCGGGAAGGTGAGTGCTGGAAGGTATATCTTTAGATCTTGCAATCAAGTCTTTTAGTGTCTTGTTTTATCACTAGTTTAGTTTATAAAAGAAAAACTATAAAAAAAATGGAATTGAGTTTGTCTTATACGCTTCACCTTTTTAATATCTTTCGTAAGTATGATTGAAAGAAAAATTGTGCTCAAGTGCTAGAAAAAGAAATCTATAAAATGTTTGACACTAAATCTTTGAATGATGAGTATGATTGCAATGTTGTTAGTACGAATTCTTTGAATATCCATGATACTAATGATGATTGCACTAGTTACGATGTCTCATATAAACATGTCAAAAAATTTTGTGGAGTACATTGGGTTTGTACGAACACACCAAATAGGGAAGATAGATATTGCAAGAGGCATAAGCATTTAGAAACTAAATGGTTGCAAGAAAGGCTAGATGATTGTGCTGAAAATTTATATTTTCTTAGCCGTACGTGTGAGCTTTGCAGTGAGCATGATCATTTCAATACCCAATGCAAATTGTTTCATGATCGTATTGTGTCCAAAAATTGTGATGACTTGATTTTACCAAAGGGCATTTTCGTTTTTTGAGGTGCTTTCTCATAGTTTGAATGTGTTATAGTTATTTTTGTCCTTTGGTAAAATGACGATTGTGGTTTTCTTTTTGTGTTTTTCACTGCTACACAATACACATAGTGCAATTGCATGACCATAAGTTTTCAAAAGGGGGCCGCAACAGCATGTTTTTAACGGGGACGCAACTATAAGTATTCAAATAGAGTCACAACTACTTGTTTATAAATAAGGTTGCAATTGCATGTTTTTCAAATGGGGTGGGAACTGCATGCTTTTAAGAAGGGTCATAACCAGTGGCTCTATGTTTTGTAGTTTTAAAAATTGTTCATGTCTTTCGAGGCTCACAATCTCGCTAAGCATGCACTTACTTTAGGGGTTTGCCACCATACTTGGTTAGGCCATCACGATAATCTTTTGTTCGTCCCAGTAACGGTGGTGACACCTTAATAAAGCTTGCGTACAAATAAAAAGGAGTCACTGCAAGCATTATATAGACGCACCCGCTGTATACCGCTTTGTGCGGGAATTAACGCCCCATTACCGGCAGCCCCGTTTCATGGGCCACTATTTGTGTGGCCCGTTAGAAAATAGGTATTTTTACTTCAAAATTTTGATAAAAAAATATAAAATAAAATATGCTTCAATCATGGAAATAATTAAATATAATCTTGTGTTATAAAATATGTTCTTCCATACTGAATAACAAATATCTGTGCTTTTGGGAAAGATTGGTGTATTTTCAAAAATGTTCATGAAATTCGAAAAAGTGTGGGTATTCTTTTAGAACGCATATAATTTTTAAACATTGACATTTTTTTAAATCATGTACTCTTTTTGAGTTGGAAAAAATGTCCATGTACTTGAAAAAATTATGTTTTTGCAGTTTTGAAAAATGTTCATGTCTTTCAAACAAATTGTTCATGTAATTTTCAAATATTGTTCATGCATTAATTGTAGGTGAAATGAAACTTTGATCTCCCCAAAAGGAGATCTTCATATAACTGGGATATTGGATATATTTTGTCACACTGTTGAAACAGATGGTTCCAAAATTGTTTCCGTTTTACATATTCTGTAAGAACATCTATGATTTTGTAAAGAAACCAGGGATAAAACCCTCCCCCCCAAAAAGAAAAACAAATACATAACCATAGCGATGATCGCCGGCCGCTGGCTCCATCTTCCTCACCGGCCGTCGCCACCATCAAGGACATGCCACCAGCAGTGAAAGGCGCGCTAGCGGTGAATGGAGCACTCTGCTGGCCTCTGGGAGATGCTCAATTTTGAGAGCATGACCATGCTTTTCCAGAGAGAATTAGAGTAGGCAAGGGAATTTGCTTTCGGCGCCAAGCATTTGTGATGTACTACTAATTAAGGGCAGGCCCTCAAACACTGTATCGCCTTACACTTGGTTCTTATCTCTTAAGAATCAATGAAAAAGAACACCCCAGATCGCCGCGGCGAATCAACCAAATATTTTTGGCATTGCCGTACCGCAAGTCCAGCCTGCACAGCATAGCATCGTACCGTGCTACATTTAGTAAGATGAGGAGTTGACATGAGGAGCAAATGATGGCGCCAGGATTGGCTAACAAAATCGCATAAACGGCAGCCGGCCAGCACATGAGGATCACAGTGACGCACAAATGATTGGCTTCCATGATCACAAAGCAGCAGTAAACAAATCGGCAAACGATGGAGACGGACGCAATCAGACATGTTGGCGAGAACCAAGTGCTTATGGAGGAATCAGTTCTCCAAAATAAGAAAAAATAAAGGGGGCTTACAGGAAGAGAATCGCTTTGTCCACTGGTCCAGGCAGGCCAAAATGCACAATATAGTAAGCTTCAGGCCCGCAAACCACGCAAATACTTTATTTGCCTCCTTTATTTGCCTCCAAGGGAAACCACCCAATATTTAACTTCAGCCAAAACAATGCCAGGATAACTCCAGCCAAAAGCGCGCCCCTCGTTGTCACCGTGGCATCTCAACCTTCGAGATTCCGAGCGAAGACTTTAAGCCGTGTTCACTTGTCATAACTCATACCCGACTTGCCTATATATACAGTTAATCAGTTTCAGTTGTAAACACCGTCACACACTGAACTCCATCAGCTTCTTGGTTGACAGACACTTCCCTCGTCACACACAGTCCATCAAGTCCATGGCGATGAGGAGGAACAAGGTTCACGAGTTCGAGGCCGATGTGCCCGCCGCCGAGCTATGGGGGCTCTACGGCACGCTCCGTGCGGCCGAGCTGCTGCCAGAGCTTCTCCCGCAGGTGCTCGCCAAGATACAGCTCGTGAGCGGCGACGGCGACGTCGGCACCATCTTGGAGCTCACATTTGCTCCAGGTCAGATATCTAGAAACCACCCTTCAATCCTCAACTCGTATGCTTTCAAAAAAAAATTCCTCAAGTCGTCCATGTGCATACTGACCGAGCAACGGTTTGCTGCTTTTGCTAGGGATCCCTGGCCTGGAGACATACAGGGAGAAATTCATCAAGGTTGACAATGAGAACTACATCAAGGAGGCGCAGACGATCGACGGAGACATCCTGAAGCTCGGGTTCCTCTATTACATGGTCAGGTTCGAGATCATCGCCAAAGGACCCAGTTCTTCAGTGATAAGATCGACCATTGTGTATGAGATAAATGAGGAAACTCACCCCGGGCTTGAAGCTATGGTCAGCACCGGACCTCTGGCTGCAACTGCTGAGAAATTTGCAGGGTACCTCAAGGAGCAGAAGATCCCTCAGAGCAGTTAATTCTTGCAACAGCTCAGAGCAAAAGTGTACCAATGCTTTGAGAGAAATAATGTCTGATTCCACGTTGTGTGTTTTCCCTGAAAAATAAATGACCAATGATCAAACATATTAGGATAGTATGTTTGATCATATGAATATCACATAGTTGATATATAGATATTTCGCGGTCCATGTACCTTAACTTTATTAGTTTCATGAAAATGAAGTTGGGAGCCTTGATGCTCCTTTTCTCGAAGAAATGTACCTTAACTTGTTTTGGTTAATTTAGGTTTGATTAAAAAAGTACCACGGATTTCATTATGTATCATCACATACTTGGAATTTTGGAAAATATTCTCACGCATATGCATTTTGCAGTTATGACCAGTTAAGCCGAATAAACACAAGATATATATGACTCAGATTGATGGCAAGATGGACTAAATTGTATTGTGCAAATGAAGAAGCTGAATCGAGAGGGGATTATATCATCCAAACAATCACGAAGTTCTAGGTTGATGAGTAGTTCAACACCACATTCGAGAAGATCTGACCAAATGAAAATAACAGTTGACTGTAACGAATCAAATCAGCCATGAACAGAAACCAAACCTCGCCAGCCTTTGATTCATCTCTGCAGAACTACTACCCTCCTGCTTCTGCTGCAAGTAAAGGAGAACATACACACATACCAAAAGCAAGATCAACTGCTACAATAAGAATAAATCAGGACACTGAATCCACCTCCTATTAAATGATGAATGCTGGAACTCATGAACAGAAGACCACAGGGAGATGGCCCTTCAAATCAGACCTTCCTCAAACCCCCATCGACATGATCTCCAGATACCAGATTCAGTCCTGCAACCAACGCATGGAGGCCAACACAAATGAATCGAACAAACCACCGAAAAGGCACTGACCTGACTCAGTTACAGAGCAAAGGTTTGCCCACGAGACCAACAACAACAACGCCTTTAGTCCCAAACAAGTTGGGGTAGGCTAGAGGTGAAACCCACAATATCTCGCAACCAACTCATGGCTCTGGCACATGGATATCAAGCTTCCACGCACCCCTGTCCATAGCTAGTTCTTTGGTCATACTCCAATTCTTCAGGTCTCTCTTAACGGACTCATCCCATGTCAAATTCGGTCTACCCTGACCTCTCTTGACATTCTCCGCACGCTTTAACCGACCGCTATGCACTGGAGCTTCTAGAGGCCTGCGCTGAATACGGCCAAACCATCTCAAACGATGTTGGACAAGCTTCTCTTCAATAGGTGCTACCCCAACTGTATCTCGTATATCATCATTCCAGACTCGATCCTTCCTCATGTGGCCACACATCCATCTCAACATACGCATCTTCGCCACACCTAACTGTTGAACATGTCGCCTTTTAGTCGGCCAACACTCAACGCCATACAACATTGCGGGTCGAACCGCCGTCCTGTAGAACTTGCCTTTTAGCTTTTGTGGCACTCTTGTCACAGAGAATGCCAGAAGCTTGGCGCCACTTCATCCATCCGGCTTTGATTCGATGGTTCACATCTTCATCAATACCCCGATCCTCCTGCAGCATTGACCCCAAATATCGAAAGGTGTTTTTTGAGGCACCACCTGCCCATCAAGGCTAACCTCCTCCTCCTCACACCTAGTAGTACTGAAACCGCACATTATGTACTCGGTTTTAGTTCTACTAAGCATTCCAAGGTTTGTATCCACAACTCTAACTTCCTAAATATATCGTGCAACCGACAGGCGCAGAAGACCAACATGGGGATCAAGGGTACATATAATGGACCAAACCTTGAGAGATAGGTCGCAAACCAAACGATTTAAACAGATTCCAACTCACTACCAGAGTACCAATGATGGTGCAGAAAACCGTCAGTGCCCCCGTTAGGGTGGAGACAGTAGTCGGAAGTAAAGGGGGTTCACACGGGGGTTTTACCCAGGTTTGAGACCTCATGATCGAGGTAATACCCTACTCCTGCTTTGTTTTGGATTGATGTGGCAGCACCTCGTGCGAGGGGGTTACAAGTGGAGGATAATGAATGCTACCGAGGTCTGGGCAATGGTACAGATGCCTCGGACTACCCCTAGCCTCGCCTTATAAAGGGGATGAGAGCTAGGGTTGATAGGGATCCTAACCGACCTCATTGTGAGAGCTTCTTGGCTTGCACGCCAAGGATAAATTTTATCTCCAAGCCTGGACCCTTGGACCGATCGCTGGGTAAGGCTGCCGCTAGGCCTCTTGGGCCCTGAAGCCAGCCAAGTCTCGAGCTTCCCGGCGGACGGGCCACCCTCGGTATATTGTACCGTCGGTAGCGCCCGAGCTTGTCTGGAGTTGTGGAGTCTTGCTGCCTTCAGAACGAAATCCAGGCAGGCTCTTTCTTAGTGATGGAGACAGTCTAGCTCCCGGTAGCCCGACCTCAAAATCTACGTATCACGCGGCCTCCAGCGACGCATCTCTATGGCTTCGTAGCTCTTGATTTTGTGGTGCCGCGATCTAGCGGGTTTGCCTCTTTCCCCTTCATGGCTTCGCGGTATGCGTCTTTGCAATGTTGCGGCTTCACGGCTACACAGCCTTCGGCGTCGCGTACAGCTTCATGGCTGTGCGGCCTCCAGTGTCAAGTCTTCTTCAAATCATTTATTGCTAGCCGTAGGAACCTAGGCGTCGTTGCCGCTCGCTTTGTCACATCCAGTCATCACTGTCGTAAAGATAGGGAGATAGCCAATCGGTTCCGCTTTGACCGCTGCATCATGATGATAATGCCTGGATCTCCGCGCCCACATCGTGCGTAGTGGGAAACCGCAAAGGAAATGGGGCAGTTGTCGACCTGCCAAAGCCGTTGCCTGGGTTTCCCGATGGGATATAAAGAGGGGGGGGAGAGGCATTTCCCCACTTCCTCTTTTCCTCTCGTAGATTCCGCTACTGCTTCTCCCTCCCCCGTCGGAACCGCCATCGTCGCAAGCTCTTGCTCCTCAAGCCCTCCCTTTCTTTCCTTCTCCACCCAAGCGAGCCGCTGATGGTGTGAGTTGAGGGAGACCGTGGTCGAGGTCGTGGCCGGAGCATTCCCAAGGCCACCACCGCTGACAAGTGGAAGGACAACGCTTCCGCCAACGAGAAGGCGGGCGAGACCACGGACAAGTGGTTCTTCTCCACTGCGTTGGTTCAAGACGACTTTCTGCTGCCTTGGGAGGTACTTCAATGGATGACGGCGGGGACCGAGGCCATCCTGGCGCCGGTCGGCACAAGCAAGTGTTGCACTAGCAGTTCTCTTGTCGAGGTTTGGCTTTCCCTCTGCACAGCTTTGTGTGCGGGCTTCTGTTCTCCTACGGGTGTCAGTTGCATCATTTGACACCCAACGCCATTCTCCAATCGCCAACTTCATCACCCTTTGCGAATGCTTCCTCGGGACAAACCCAAACTTCGAGTTATTTTGATACTACTTCCTGGTGAAGGTCTAGAAGAATGGTGATGATATCCGCGACCTTGAAGGCGCCAAACCTCCAGCTCCAGCTTGAATCGAACTACTTCAAGATTGCTTTGGCGAAGTCAGACTGCAACTGGCATAAGGGTTCTATGCTTCGGGGCTCGCGGGAGATCTGCCGCCTTTCATCAATGAACCACCCAAGCATCTGAGAGATCTTGGAAGCCGATGAAGAAGACATCTAGCAATGCTCGGGGGCTGATCAAGGCGGTGGAGAGCCTGATCGACCACGGGCTGACCGGGGAGCAAGTCTTGGAGATGTATCTCGAGCGGCGAGTCCAGCCACTTGGGCTCACCCGATGTATCTTTACATGGGGCCTCAAAATCCAACTCAGGCAACGGCACGAGAGCTCAGCAACGACAAGCTGCAAGCCCGCATCGTCACCCTAAAAGATCTAGGGTCAAACAAAATTCTGCTCACTGTCGCAATGGAGCCTTTTAGCGCTGCCAACCCTCAAGTGACGTAAGTGTTCTCGAGCACGGGGCCGTGTGGCCTTAAGATTCATAGTGGCTTTTCTTTTCTTCATCCTGCCTTGACTTGTTGATGTTTGCAGTAGTTTGCGGCTTTCGCTGCCTTCCTATCCATACCTTTGCTGCTTGGGAAAGCTCTGAGCCCAGCGATGGTAGCACTACTTGAGCTGGAGCCAGTGAAGGTGATTGCGGCTCGCCCCGC
>NW_024118421.1:0-28981 GCF_003073215.2 Triticum urartu
AAAAAAAAAAAAATTAGCAATAAAAAAAAAAAAACCCCCCCCAGCCAATGATTCATCTCTACGGAACTACTACCCTCAGTTTCCGTGGCATCCAAAGATGACATACATACCAAAATGAGATCATCAAAGTCAAACTAGGCATTAACAAAAACAAAACCTCTCCAACCATTGATTCATCTCTACGTGACTACTACCCTCCGTTTCTGTGGCATCCAAAGAAAACATAACCCTTATAATTCCAATTTTCAAAGAACACCAACAAATCCAAATCAGAATTCATGACAAAGTTAAACCCCGAAGACAAAGAAATGAAATAGGATAACTATAATCCTAACTCATCATGAAGACGCTCCCGTTAAGATGTATAATCCAAATTTCTAGGCAAAAGGACACAAATGCAAACCAGAATTGTTGAAAACGTAGATGAAGAAGAAATTAAATAGAAGGAGAGATCATACAAATGAAGATTGATAAACAGATAAGTTGCTAATGCTTAAACATATGTGATAATCCTAGTTTCTAGAGAACCTCAAATAATCCAAGTGAGAATCATCAAGGACTAAAATTTGATAAAAAACGAAGTATTCAAGAAGGGATTAACATCCAAACAGTTCAACTAAATAAGACGCAAACAAGAAATCTTTTTGCAAATTTTGGGTTTTGCAACATAAACACAAAGACAAAAGAAACGATAAAAAGAAAACAACAAAGAAAAGAAAAAAAGAACCAAAAGAAAACAAAAGAACAACGAAAGAGAAATATTTTTGGATTTTCGAAAACATAAAAGGCAAAGATGAACTCAAAGAAACACAACAGAAATATTTTCGTAACTTTCGGTTTTTTCTCAAAGAAGGCAAACAAGAACGCAGAGAGAAGCAAATATAAAATATATTCAAAGTTTCAACAAAGAGGCAATCAAATAAACTTTTCAAAGAAAAAGAGCGAGAATTTTGTTTTATTTTCTCAAATAAATTCAAAAGAACATAAGGACAAAGAAATCTTTGGGGGTTTCCTTTAAAAGCAAACAAAAAACAAAAAAATAGGAAAGAAAAATAATCAAAAAGAACACTTCAAACACTTAACGCTCAATAAGAAACAAACGAGAAATCTTTTTGGAATATTTGGGTTTTGCAATTTAAACACAAAGACCAAAAAAACGACAAAAAGAAAACAAAGAAAAGCCAAAAGGAACCAAAAGAAAACAAAAGAACAACGGAAGAGAAATATTTTTGGATTTTCAGAAACATAAAAAGCAAAGAAAACTTGAAAGAAACAAAATAGAAATATTTTTTGGAATTTTGGTTTTTCCTCAAAGAAGGCAAACGAACTTAAAGAGAAGCGAAGATAAAATATTTTCAAAGTTTCAACAAAGAGGCAATCAAATAAACTTCCAAAGAAAAAGCAAAATGAATGAGGAAATATTTTTGTTGTTTTCTCGAAGAACTTCAAAAGAACAAAAGGACAAAGAAATATTTGGGGGTTTATTTTTAAAGCAAACAACAAACAAACAAAAGAAAAAATAGGAATAAAAAAATCAAAAAGAACACTTCAAACACTTGAGACTCAATAAGACGCAAACGAGAAATCTTTTGGAATTTTTGGGTTTTGCAACTTAAACACATAGACGAAAGAAATGACAAAAAGAAAAGAGCAAAGAAAAGCCAAAAAGAACAACCAAAAGAACACCAGAACATAAATATTTTTTGGATTTTTGGAAACATAAAAGGCAAAAAAGAACTTAAAGAAACATAACAGAAATATTTTTGGAATTTTTGTTTTTTCTCGAATAAGACAAACAAGAGTGTACAAAGAAGCAAAGATAAAAGATTTTCAAAGTTTCAACAAAGAGGCAATCAAATAAACTTTCAAACAAAAAGCAAAACGAACGAGGAAATATATTTTTTTGTTTTCTCAAAGAACTTCGAAAGAACAAAAGGACAAAGAAATCTTTTGGGGTTACTTTTAAAAGCAAACAAACAAACATCCAAACGAAAAAATAGGAAGAGAAAAACAAAAAGAACACCTCAAACAGTTGACACTCAATAAGAGCAAATGAGAAATCTTTTGGATTTTTTGGGTTTTGCAACTTAAAAACAAAGACAAAAGAAACGATGAAAAGAAAACAACAAAGAAAAGCCAAAAAGAACGACCAAAAGAAAACAAGAAAAACAAACAAACAATGAAAGAGAAATGTTTTTGGATTCTGGAAACATAAAAGGCAAAGAAGAACTTAAAGAAACACAACAAAAATATTTTTGGAACTTTTGTTTTTTCTTAAAGAAGGCAAACAAGAACGTAAAGACAAGCAAAGGTAAAACATATTCAAAGTTTCAACAAAGTGGCAATCAAATACACTTCCAGAGAAAAAGCAAAACGAACGAGGAAATATTTTTGTTGTTTTCTCAACATCAAAAGAACAAAAGCACAAAGAAATATTTTGGGGTTTCTTGAAAACAACAAACAAACATACAAAAGAAGAAATAGGAAGAAAAAAGAACAAAAAGAACACTTTAAACACTCAAGACTCAATAAGACGCAAACAAGAAATCTTTTTGCAATTTTTGGGTTTTGGAACTCAAACACAAAGACAAAAGAAAGAACAAAAAGAAACAGGACGAAAAGCCAAAAAGAACAATCAAAAGAAAACGAAGGAAAACAAAAGAAAAATGGAAGAGAAATATTTTTGGATTTCTTTAAATATAAAAGGTAAAGAACTACACACAAAAAATTGAATTTTTTTGTTTTCTCAAAGAAGGCAAACAATAAAACGAAGACAAGCAAAGATAAAAGATTTCCAAAGTTTCAACAAAGAGGCAATCAGATAAACTTCCAAAGAAAAAGCAAAAAGAACGAAGAAATATTTTTGTTGTTTTCTCAAAGAACTTCAAAAGAAAAAAAAGGAGAAAGAAATGTTTTGTGGTTTATTGTAAAAGCAAACAAATAAATAAAAGAAACAATAAGAAGGAAAAACACCATAAAGAACACAAAAGAAAGAGATCAAAAACCAAATGAAACCAAACAAGAAGAACGAGAAATACTTTTGGGTTTCCGATCTTTAACAGAACACCTACTTCCTACTTCTAGTTTCATTGCCCGGTACGTCTTTGTCAACTTCTTCAGTTGAGACCCTAACTACACCGGAGGTTAGGCGACTTCAGCATCTACTTGCGGCTTCTTTTGGTTCAACATCAACAGGTTTTGCTACTAATTTTTCTTGTACCGAGTGACCACTTTTTACAGAACCAGGTACATCTCCATGGATCCTTGGTACTGGACGTATTTTCATATAACTTATGATTCTTCCAGTTTGTCAACCATTCGACCTCCAGATTCTCATGTTCATGTTCTGATTAGAATCCTCACACGAATGCTCTACTTGGTGTTGGCCTTCAACCTTGTAATTCCCAGGTCCTTTGGGAGCTTATCTGGCTTAACCTTCCCTTTGTTGCCACCACCGCCAGTCTCTCCGCCTCGGTTACTTCGTTTACCGACTCTTTTGGCATCATCGTCTTGGTCACTTGTGTGGCTCTAGTCTCCCATCCTTAGTTCGACGTGGTCTTCTTGGATCTGTCTCTAGCGGTGTGTCTTTAGGCTGTCGGTTCGTCGGCTTAGCAAACAGGTTAAGTTACATTATCCTCATAGCGAGATTGTGTCTCATCGTCCTTTCGATCTTGTTCACTTTGATGTTTGGGGTCCAGATCCCTTTGCCTCGAAAGGAGGACATCGCTACTATATTATCTTTATAGATGATTTCTCTAGACACACATGGATATATTTTATGCTTTTCTTCTAGTGAGGTCTTATCTATCAGTAAGAAGTTTGCCGCCATGCTTCATACCCAATTTTCCACTCCTATCTATGCCTTCCATGCAGATTTTGCTTGCGAGTTTATCAATCATTTGTTGTGCGGATTCCTTGTTGAGCAAGGCACACTTTCTTAGTTCTCTTGTCGTGGTCCTGATGCTTAGAATTATTTGCTAAGCATCGTCACCTTCTTGAGGCAGCTTGTGCATTGAAGATCAACGCATGTCTTCCATCTCACTTTTAGGTTGAGGTTGTTTCTAAATCCACCTACCTCATCAACAGTCAGCCTTCCTTGCTTTGCAGGGCGATATTTCTCTTGAGTGTCTTTTTGGTCATTCTCGTGGCTACTCAGTTGCTTCGTTTGTTTTGTTGCGTCTAATACGTTCTTCTTGCCCCTCAAAATGACTGCTTAGTATATTGAATGTTTCTTCTTAGGTTACTGATGAGCACAAGGGCTATCAGTGTTGGGATCGTATCGATCGGCGGATAAGCATTCCTCCGGGTGCAACTTTTGATGAGCCTCGTCCTTCCTATCCACGTCGATTCTCTCCTTCAGCCTCTCTCATTGAGGATATTTCTTTCCTAGCTTTTGCCGATACACCTATCACTCATATATTGCCCTTGTCCATCCATTCCAATGTGTCTTCCTATACGACTATTGTAGACCCCACATCATCGTCACCAGCTTCCCCACCTCGTTCGTCCCCTAAGCCTTCCCCGGTGATTCATCCTCATCCTCTTCTTTACTACACTAGTCGTCCACATCTTGTGGATTCTTCTGATGTGTCATCTTTCAATGAGCTATCTCCCCTAAGCCTTCCCCGGTGATTCATCCTCATCCTCTTCTTTACTACACTAGTCGTCCACATCTTGTGGATTCTTCTGATGTGTCATCTTTCAATGAGCTATCTCCCTCGACTACTATGTCTCCTTCTATTGACAACGCACCTCCTCCAGCTCAACCTACTTATGGCTTCTGCGCTCGCCCGCTTCCGCTAATTGATCGCTATGGGTATTCTAGCGTTGCTCTTCTCAATACGACTTACCATGATGCCATGTTCATCCCAAACATCGACATGTGATGGCTGAGGAGATTGCTGCTCTTGAACGCACCGACACGTGGGATCTCATTTCACTTGTATCTTGTAGGTAGGTCTACAAGATTTAGACTAATGGTTCTCTTGCGTTAGAAAGCTCGTCTTGTGACCTGTGGCTTTCAACATGAACATGGCTATGACTATGATGAGACATTTGCTCATATGGCACACATGACCACTCTTCGCACACTTCTCCTGTGATATTTGTTCGCCACTGGTCCGTCTCTCAGCTTGATGTCAAGAATGTCTTTCTTAATGGTGAGTTGCATGAGAAGGTATACATGTAGCCACCACCTAGATTTTTTTCTTGATGGCACGATTTGGCGTCTTTGTTGCTCTCTCTATGCCTTTAGCCCCTCGTGTCCGGTTTGAGTGTTTTGTCTCAGCGATAACTGCGACCAGTTTTTGCCAAATGCTTATGATCTGCACTTTATACCATCTTTCAACTCAGGGTCAAACTTTGCTTCTATATGTCGATGACATGATCATCACTGCCAACAACTCTGAGTGCATTGCCTTTTTGAAGGTTCATCTTAGTGAATAGTTTTTATGTCTAATATTGGTCCTCTTTGTTACTTCCTTGGAATTGAGGTTTATTCTACCTCTGATGGCTTCTTTATTTCCTAAGAGAAGTACATTCAGTATCTTCTTGCTCATGCTGCTTAGTGATAAAGTCACTATTGACACTGCCATGGAGCTCAACGTCCACCTTTGTTTGATCTGACACGCTATCGTCATCTTGTTGGGAGTCTTGTATTTAGATGTCACTCGTCCAGACATTTCATATCACGTTCTCATTCTAAGTCAGCTTGTCTTTGCTCCCACTTTAATCCACTTTGAGTCACCCCCTCCCCCGGTTCTACAATATCTTTGTGGAACTACCTCACCGTCTCCTTATTCCTATGCACAAGTTTGCTCGTCCCGTTGTACTTACTGTGTTTTCTTGATGGTTTTCTCATTGCCCAAAAGACAAAGAAACAGACTGCGCTATTCCCTTTGAGTGCAAAGGCTAAGTTGCAAGCTATACCTCTGTTGACAACAGAGGTGACTTGGTTACGATGGTTGCTTGAGGATTTTGATGTTTTTGTCACTAGACCTACTCCTCCTTTGTCAAACAGTACAAATGCTATCAATATTGCGTGCTATCCTGAAAAGCATGAACTCACCAACCATAATCGTGTTGATGTGTCCTATCACTCACGTATTGCCCTCTTCCATTCCCATGTGTCTTCTTGTACTACTGTTGTAGACCCCACATCATCGTCACCCGCGGCTTCCCCACCTCGTTCATTCCCTAAGACTTCCCCGCCCAATCCTCTTCTTTATTGCACTAGTCATCCGCATGTTGTGGATTCTTCTAATGTGTCATCTTTCGATGAGCCATCTCCCTCGACTATTATATCTTCTTTTGTTAGCAATGCACCACCTCTAGCTCATCCTACTTATGGCTTCTGCGCTCGCCCGCTTCCGCATATTGATCGCTATGGGTATTCTAGTGCTGCTCTTCACAATACGACATACCGTGACGCCATGTTCATCCCGAACGGCGACATGCGATGGCAGAGGAGATTGCTGCTCTTGAACACACCGGCATGTGGGGTCTCATTTCCCTTCCTCCCTATGCTCATCCCATCACTTGTATATTCATCACGTTAACTTGCCAGACCGATTAAATGGTCGGTTAGACCGACTAATCTGTTGTCAGGCTGATTAATCATTGTTGGCATGTTAATTTGTGGGCAAACAAAGCCCAATTGTTTGGCCCATAAACCCTCCCGCTCCTAAATAGCTAGGGTTTAGCCCTCCTGTCACCCCTCTTGCTCCTTTCATCCCCTCCCGACCTAGATGGCGGCCGACCAAGTCCTCGTCGGCGTGCTGCCACTTTCCCTCCTCCCATGTGTGTCGCCGCTTCCTCTTCTCCCTCTACGCACCGCTACTTCCCCTCCTTCGTGACATAACACCTACTGCAACCGACCCGTTCAGATGCCCTTCACGAAGGCCGTCACCTTCCCTCTGTCTGTCGTCATCGTGTGGCCACCATCTCTTAGAGTTGCGACACGGGCAGAATTTAGCAAAAAATGTTGTATAAATGTTTGTTGATGACTTTTGATGCCCACATGGATGATTGTTGTTGTATACATGTTTGTGGTCTATTGAGAAAAGAAAACGGTGCCATTTGCCTCCTATTTGCAATGTAGATTTTCCCTCCATACAAAATTTGCTTCTATTGAGTTGAAAAATCCACTAATTAGTGGTTGACCGGTTAATCCAGTTAATACGCCGATTCAACGATTAATCACTACTCCCAAGTTGAGTGAGCAGTTACCAGATAGCGATTTCCTCAACATTCTTACCCCGCAAGATGTGTGCACGACGCTACCTGTCACCGAGGCCAAGGGCCACCAAAGGGAACATGGGATGCAACTTCAAGTCCGTGGCACAGAACCTGCAACCAGGGGAAGGACGCCAAACCGGATCGACGAGGAACAGAGATTGCACGACTTCGACACCTACTTCTTTTAATTTTTACTCATAGCCTTGTGCTTCTTCGTCAACCTCTTCAGTTGACCTCCTCACTACACTCGAGATTACGCGACTTCAATGTTTACTAGCTGCTTCTTTTGGTTCTCTATCGATAGGTTTTGCAGGTTTACTACTGGACAATTTGTACAAAAGAGAAGACAAGGGAAATATTTTTGGTCTTTTCATTAGTTCAACAATAAAGCAGATAAGAGCCAGTCAGAAATATTTTTGGTTCACAATACTTAAGACTCAATAAGACGCAAACAAGAAATATTTTTGGAATTTGTAAGTTTTGCAACATAAATAAACGCAAAGACGAAACAAACAACAAAAAGAAAACAACAGAGAAAAGCCAAAAACAACAGCCAAAAAAACAAACGAAAATAAAAGAACAACGAAAGAGAAATATTTTTGGATTTTCTAAATCACAAAAGGCAAAGAACTCAGAGAAACATAACAAAAATAATTTGAAATTTTTGTTTCTTCTCAAATAAGGCAAACAAGAATGCAAAGAGAAGCAAAGATAAAAGATTTCCAAAGTTTCAACAAAGAGGAAATCAAATAAACATCCAAAAGAAAAGCAAAAAAGAACCAAGAAATATTTTATTATTTTCTCAAACAACTTCAAAAGAACAAAACTACAAAAGGAGAAAGAAATCTTTTTGGGTTTCTTTTAAAAGCAAAGAACAAAAAACAAAAGAAGCAATAGGAAGCAAAAAAACACTACAGACACTTAAGACTCAAAAGAGAAATCTTTGTGGAATTTTTGGGTTTTGCAACTTTTTTTTGAACGTGTGCAACTTCAACACAAAGACGAAATAGCAAAAAGAAAACATCAAAAAATATGCCAAGAAGAACAATCAAAAGAAAGCAAAAGATCAACGAAAGAAAATATTTTAATTATGGATTTTCTGACAAATAAAAGGGAAAGAACAACTAAGAGAAACACAGAGAAATGATTTTGGAATTTTGGCTTTTCTCAAAGAAGGCAAAGAGAAGCAGAGATAAAAGATTTTCAAAGTTTTAACAAAGAGGTAATCAAATAAACATCCAAAGAAAAAAATGAGGAAATATTTTTGTGGTTTTCTCAAATAACATCAGAAGAATAAAAAGATAAAGAAATCTTTTTGGGTTTCTTTTAATAGCAAACAACAAAGAAACAAAAGAAAAAATAGGAAGCAAAAAAACATTTCAAACAATTAAGACTCCATATGACGCAAACAAGAATCTTTCTGGAATGTTTGGGTTTTACAACTTAAACACAAAGACGAAAGAAACGACAAAAAGAAAAAAAGAAAGAAAAGAGAAAAAGAATAACCAAAAGAAAACAAAGGAAACAATTAGGACTCAATAAGACGCAAACGAGAAATCTTTTGGGATGTTTGGTTTTGCAACTTAAACACAAAGACGAAAGAAACGACAAAAAGAAAACAACGGAGAAAATCCAAAAAGAACAACCAGAAGAAAACAATGGAAAACAGAAGAACAAAGAAAAAGAAATATATTTGGATTTTCTAAAACATAGAAGGCAAAAAAGAACTCAAAAAACACTTCAAAAATATTTTTGGATTTTTTTTCTTTTCTCAAAGAAGGCAAACATGCAAAAAGAAGATTTTCGAAGTTTTAAAGACAAAATCAAATAAACTTCCAAAGGAAAAGCAAAAAGAACGAAAGGAAAAAATACATATTTTTGGGTTTCTTTCAAAAGCAAACAACACACAAACAATAGGGGGTAAAAAAACACAACAAACACTTGGCACTCAATAAGATGCAAACGAAAAATCTTTTTGGAAATTTTGGGTTTTGCAAGTTAAACACAAAGATGAAAGAAACAATAAAGAAAAGTCAAAAAGAACAACCAATAGAAAACAAAAGAACGACGAAAGAGAAATATTTTTGAATTTTCTGAAACATAAATGCAAAGAACCCAGAGAAACACAACAAAAATAATTTAGAATATTTGGTTTTTATCAAAGGCAAAAAAGAACGCAAAGGTAGAAGATTTCCAAAGTTTGAACAAAGAGGCAATCAAATAAACTTCCAAAGAAAAAGCAAAGAGAACGAAGAAATATTTTTATTGTTTTCTGAAAGAACTTAAAAATACCAAAAGAACTAAAGGAGGGTTTCTTTTAAAAGCAAACAGAAAACAAACAGAAAAAATAGGGAGCAAAAAAAAAGGAACACAAAAGAAAACAATCAAAAACCAAATTAAACTAAACAAAGAAGAAAGAGAAATACTTCTGGGTGTTTGATCTTTTAACATAACACCTACTTGCTACTTCTAGTTTCATCGCACAATACTTCTTCGGCAACCTCTTCAGTTGAGACAGTGACTACACTGGAGATTAGGCGACTTCCATGTCTACTAGCTGATTCTTTGGGTTCTCCATCAACAAGTTTTGCCATTGATTTTTCTAGTACTGAGTGACCACTTTTACACAATCAAGTACATCTCTATGAATCCTTGATACTGGACGTATTTTCAAAAAGTTTATGATTCTTTGAGTTTGTCAGCTATTCGACCTTCAAATTCTCATGTTCATGTTCTTACTACTGATGGAACTTCCCTCCAAGTCGGCAGTCGAGGCACTCTTACTACTTCGTCTTTTCATGTTAATCCTTGGCCCATGCAACTCATTTTAGGTGGTCAGATTGTCGACTTTGGTTGTACAGTCATTCTTTAGTTTAACTCTTGTTCTGATTAGTAACCTCAGATGGATGCTTTACTTGGTGTTGGCCATCGTCGTTGTAACTCCCAGGTCCTCTGGGAGCTTGATTGGTCCCTTTGCAACCAATGTCGACAGTCTCTCTGCCTTGGTTACTTCGTTTATTGTCTCTTTGTGGCACCATCGCCTGTGTCACTTGTGTGGTTCTTGTTTCTCATCCTTAGTTCGAAGTGGTCTTTTCATGTTAATTCTTTTGCTCATATTCCTTGGCCCGTTCAGCTCATTTTAGGTGGTCAGATTGTCGACTTTGGTTGTACAACCATTCTTTAGTTTAACTCTTGTTCTGATTACGATCCTCAGATGGATGCTTTACTTGTGTTGGCCATCATCGTTGTAACTCCCACATCCTCTGGGAGCTTGACTGGTCGCTTTGCTGCCACCATCGACAGTCTCTTCGCCTTGGTTACTTCGTTTACTGTCTCTTTGTGGCATCATCATCTTTTTCACTTGTGTGGTTCTTGTTTCTCATCCTTAGTTCAAAGTGGTCTTCTTGGACCTATCTCTAGCGGTGTCTTTAGACTATTAGGTTTGTCGGCTTGGCAAACAGGTTCAATTACTAGTGAGATTGTGTCTCGTCCTTTCTGTCTTATTCATTTTGATGTTTGGGGTCCAACTCCCTTTGCCTCAAAAAGAGGCCATCACCACTATATTATCTTTATAGATGTTTTCTCTCAACACACATGGATATATTGTATGATTTTCTTGTAGTGAGGTCTTATCTATCAGTAAGAAGTTCGCCCCCATGCTTCATACCGGGTTTTCCACTCCCAATTGTGTCTTCCATGAAGATTTTGCTTGTGAGTTCATCTATCATTTGTTGTGCGGATTCCTTGCTGAGCAGGGCACACTTTCTCAGTTCTCATGTTGTGGCCCTGATGCTCAGAATGGTTTGCTGAGTGTAAGCATCGTCAACTTCTTGAGGCGGCTTATGCATCGAAGATCAACACCTCTCTTTCACCTCACTTTTGGGTTGAAGTTGTTTCTACTTCCACCTACCCCGTCAAAGTCAGCCTTCCTTGCTTTGCAAGGTGACATTCCTATCGAGTGTTTGTTTGTCGTTCTCATGGCTACTGAGCGCTTCATTTGTTTTGTTGTGTTTACTACGTTCTTCTCCCCCCCTGAACGCGCCAAACTGACTGCTTAGTCTATGGAATGTGTCTTCTTAGGTTACGCTGATGAGCACAAGGGCTATCAATGTTGGGATCCTATCAATCGGTGAATGCGCATTCCTCAGGGTGTGACTTTTGACGAGTCTCGTCCTTTCTATCCACGTACATCCTCTCCTTCGGCCTCTCCCATTGAGGATATTTCTTTCGTAACGCTTTCCGATACACCTATCACTCATGTTTTGCCCTCCTACATCCATTCCAATGTGTCTCCCTATACTACTATTGTAGACCCCACATCATCGTCACCTGTGGCTTCCCGACCTCATTCGTCCCCTAAGACTTCCCCGGTGATTCCCCCGCATCCTCTTCTTTACTACACTAGTCGTCCGCATCTTGTGGATTCTTCTGATGCATCATCTTTCGATGAGCAATCTCCCCCCATTACCATGTCTCCTATTGGAAACGCACTGCCTCAAGCTCAACCTAGCTTCTGCGCTTGCCCGCTTCCACCTATTGATCACTATGGGTGTTCTGGCGCTGCTCTTCTCAATACCACTTACTGTGACACGATGTTCACCCAAACGGCGACATGCGATGGCAGAGGAGATTGCTGCTCTTGAACGCACTGACACATGGGATCTCATTTCCCTTCCTCCTCATGCTCAACCCATCACTTGTATATTGTACATTGGTCTACAAGATTTAGACTATGATGGTTCCCTTGCCTTACAAAGCTCGTCTTGTGACTTGTGGCTTTCAATAGGAACATGGCTATGACTACGATAAGACATTTTCTCATATGGCCCACATGACCACTCCCCGCACACTTCTCGTTGTGATATTTGCTCGCCACTGTCTGTCTCTTAGCTTGATGTCAAGAATGTCTTTTTTAATGGTGAGTTGCATGAGAAGGTCTACATGTAGCCACCACATAGATATTTTTCCCTGATGGCATGATCTGCCATATTTGTCACTCTCTCTATACCTTTAGCCCTCATGCACGGTTTGAGGTTTTTTGTCTCAACGATGACTGCGACTAGTTTCTGCAAACGCTCATGATCCTGCACTTTATATCCATCTTTAAGCTCATGGTCGAGCTTTGCTCCTATATGTCGATGACATGATCATCACTACCAACAACTTTGAGTGCATTGCCTTTTTGAAGGCTCGTCTTATGAATAGATTTAATGTCTGATCTTGGTCCCTTTCACTACTTGGAACTGAGGTTTCTTCTACCTCTAATGGCTTCTTTATTTCCCAAGAGAAGTACATTCAGGATCTTCTTGCTCATGCTGCTCTTAGTGATAAGGTCATTGCTGAATCTTGGTCCTCTTCGCTACTTCCTTGAGATTGTTCCTTATTTCCTAAGAGAAGTATATCCAGAATCTTCTTGCTCGTGCCGCTCTTACTGATGAGCGCACTGTTGAGACTCACTCCTACGGAGTCAACGTCCACCTTTCTGCCCACCTTTGCTCCCTGCCAGTCTGGATGGGCATTCTTTGCCTTGCTGCGGGTTGCTATGAGTACTGTCTCAATCCCACATCCCATGTTCCCTTTGTGTGCGACACCATAACCGCACGCTCGAGCACCACCAATGGTGAGCAGGAGCTCGGACAGTCGACGCGTACCTGGATTATACACGAGACAAGCCGAGGACAGGCGCTACCTAAAGTCGAGGCCAAGGGCGCAGTAGGAGAACTTGGGGTGCTTAATCAAGTGCGTGACCCACAACCCGCAAACAGGAAAAAGAGCGCCAAGCCAGATCGGTGGGGTACGAAGAGTGCACAAGCACGTGGATGCTGGATCAAGTCCCTCTGCTGCCACCGCCACCAGTATCTGCCTTTGTTGCCTTGTCTACCAGTTATTTTCAGGATTGGCATCATCCCCTTGGGTCACTTGTGATCTCTCATCCTTAGTTCGACGTGGTCTTCTTGGATCTGTCTCCGATGATATCCCTAGTCCCACGGTCTAGTTACCTTATACTCGTAGCGAGACAGTGCCTCAGCGTCCTTCCGACCTTGTTCAACATGATCTCAAGGGTCCATCTGCCTTTGCCTCTGGTAGTAGCTTCTCTTGACACACCTGGATATACTTTATTTCTTCTTGTAGTGAGGTCTTATAAGCTTTTTGCTGCCATGGTTCACACTCAGTTCTCTACGCCTATTCATGTGTTCTATGATGGCTCTAGTGGAATCCTTTCTGAGCAGACTTTGGTTCTCTTATCCTGGTGCTCATGCTTAGAATGGCGTGGTTGAGCGCAAGCATCGTCACCTTCTTGAGACGACTCGTCCGTTGATGGTCACCGCCTCTCTTCCGCCGCACTTTTGGGTCAAGTCCGTCTCCACTTCCATCTATCTCATCAACCTTTAGCAATCCACTGCTCTGCAGGGTGACGCTCCTTTCGAGCGTCTATTTGATCGTTTATTCGACGCTTCAATTGTTTGGTTGTGTTTTCTATGTCCTTGCCCCTCGTGAACGCACCAAACTAACTTGTCAGTCTGTTGAGTGTGTCTTCTTAGGATACAACGATGAGCATAAGGGATATTGTTGTTGGGATCATGTTGGTCATCGGATGCCTATTTCTCGGGATATGACTTTTGTTGAGTCCATCTTCTTCGGCCTTTTAAGTGGAGTATATCTCTTTCCACAGTTTTCCCGACACTCTTCTCTGATTATTGTAGAACCAACGCCATCATCTCCTATGATTTCCTCACCTCACGTATCACATGATTCTACACCTTCATCACTGCTGGCTTCCTTATCTCCATCACCTAAGTTTATCCCGATGATTCCAGCTCGTATTCTTCCATCTTTTCCTAACTTCTACATAGGACATCTACATGTTGTGGATGCGTCTACCGATGTGCCATCTTCCCCGTTTCAGCCTACTTATGGCTTCCGTCCTCGTCCGCTTTGGCATGTTGACCGCCAATGTCTTCCAAGCGTTGGCGATGCTGTTCTTGAGCCAACTTCTTGCTGTGATGTTGTTCATACCAAATGGCACCTTGTGATGGCAGAGGAGACTGCTGCTCTTGAGCGCATCGGCACGTGGGATATTGTTTATGTTCCTCCTCGTGTTCATCCCATCACTTTGTGGGTCTACAAGGTTAGGACTCACTCTGATGGTTCTCTTGGGCGTTACAAAGCTCGTGTTGTGGGTCATGGCTTTCAGCACGAGCATGGTCCTGATTACGATGAGACTTTCTTTGACCACTGTTCGCACACTTCTTATTGTGGCCTCTGTTCGCCACTGATCTGTGTCTAGGCTTGATGTTAAGAATGCATTTCTTAATGGTGAGTTGCGTGAGGAGGTTTACATACAACCACCACTAGGTATTCTACTCCTTACGACATGATTTGTCGTCTTCATCGCTCTCACTATGGCTCTAAGCAAGCCCCTCACACCTGGTTTGAGCGTTTTGCCTCTATGGTGGTTGTTGCTGGTTTTCATCGAGTGCTCATGATCCAACGTTGTTTGTCCTCCTTTCTGCTCCTGGTAGGACTCTTCTTCTATATATTGATGACATGATCATCACTGACGCAGACCATGAGTATATTTGCCTTTGTTAAGGCATGTCTTAGTATGCAGTTTCTTATGTCTTATCTTGGCCCTCTCTGCTACTTTCTTGGGATTAAGGTCCCTTCCTGCTCAAAAGTAATAATTTAGGATCTTCTGACTCGCGCTGCTCTTACTAATGAGCGCATGTTGAGACTCCCATGGAGCTCAATGTTCACCTCCCTGGTAGTGATGTTGACCTACTGTCTGATCTGGCGCTTCATCGACATTTTGTTACAAGCCTTGTTTATCTGCCTGGCACTTGCCCGAAAGAAACAGACTACAGTGCAGTGCCCCCCCGTTCGAGTGCACCTCCTCCCGCGGCGTCATCGCTCCACTTTCCTACTATATGCTCCGCGGCATTGTCGTCATGGCTAGGATGGTGGCAAAATCGCTAGCGCCAATGCCTCTCGCACGATGTTGCTAGAGCCTTCATCCTCTCAAGTGGCATGAAACTCCCATGGAGCTCAACATCCACCTTTGTTTGATCTGACGCGCTATCATCATCTTGTTGGGAGTCTTGTCTATTTAGATGTCACTCGTCTAGACATTTCATACCACGTTCTCATTCTAAGTCACTTCGTTTTTGCTCCCACTTTCTTATGTCTTATCTTGGCCCTCTCTGCTACTTTCTTGGGATTGAGGTCCCTTCTTGCTCAAAAGTAATAATTTAGGATCTTCTTACTCGCGCTGCTCTTACTAATGAGCGCATGTTGAGACTCCCATGGAGCTTAATGTTCACCTCCCTGCTAGTGATGTTGACCTACTCTCTGATATGGCGCTTTATCGACATTTTGTTGCAAGCCTTGTTTATCTGCCTGGCACTTGCCCGAAAGATGAAATAGACTGCAGTGCAGTGCCCCCCGTTCGAGTGCACCTCCTCCCGCGGCATTGTCGCTCCACTTTCCTACTATATGCTGTGCGGCATTGTCGTCGTGGCTAGGATGGTGGCAAACTCGCTAGCGCCGATGCCTCTCGCACGATGTTGCTAGAGCCTTCATCCTCTCAAGTGGCATGAAACTCCCATGGAGCTCAACATCCACCTTTGTTTGATCTGACGCGCTATCATCATCTTGTTGGGAGTCTTGTCTATTTAGATGTGATATCAGTATTGTGCATGACTCCGTGCAACATAGCTCACCAAGCATATTGGTGTCGATGCTTCCTTCGTATGCTCCAATGTGCAGGATCAAATAATTCCTCTATCTCTTCAAACTCAGTGTTGTTGATCCACCATTAGCTAGGGAAGGATTTTATTCTCTAAGTACTCCCTCCATTAACCATTATAAGATGTTCTAACTTTTTCTGAATCAAGTGTATATAGACACGTTTTAGAGTGTTTTGTTCACTCATTCCTGTACGTAGTTCATATTAAAATATCCAAAACATTTCGTATTAGTGAACAAAGGGAGTATATGTTTATACTTAAAAGAAGGAATTCGCCCTCGCCCTTTATGGTCATCCAGCCGGGCATAGCTCCCCCCTGTGGCCTCCGCCCCGAACATACCTCCCCCTAAACATGCTCGAGTGCACTCTTGCTCCTTTTCTAGACCATACACCATACTCTAGATTCTCTCGGCCAAGATCCTTATTTAGTAGCAACTAGTCGTCAACCCGTGCCTTCGCACGGGCTAGCCTATTTTAGGTATATGTATAAAGGATGAACACCTGGTAACATTTTTTCGCAACTAATAACATGCATAAAACCAATGCATGTTGGTTATTTATGATATGAATGATCTATTTTCAATAGATTCCTAATCGGATAATTTACATATATGTAGGTTTACCAATTGTCTCACACTAATAATTTTTTGTCTTTTATTATTTGGACGGCTTGATACAGGTGTACTCACATATTAATGAAAGGAAACATATTACACGCCAAAATGATAATGGTCTCTTTCTTTGTAAGTTTACTTATTGAGTTTCCCCCAGCCATGTCTTAATCACTGAAAACAAATATGTAACATACCTTGCTTTTAAATGATAAATGTATTTCTATTCTGATAAATGTATCTTTCCTTTTGTTAGTACTGCGAGTCAAATCTTGGGTGTTTCCTAACCTAAGTGCCTCCTTTCAGCTCGAATACTGATCTGAAATATAACTGCTGGGAGCTTATAATGCAAGACATGTTCTACTCAAAATCAATTAATCGTCTGAACTGATTTATTCAAGAAACCAACTAACAAACAGAAGGATCAGATGGATAATGATAACGTCTTTAAATAGGAGTTCAGCACACCAAATGTACAAAAAAACTATACATAACTATGAGGCATGCTTGTAGAACCTGATTCCCAGTTTCATCCATAAACTGTAACAAACTTAATATTATGTATTTAATCTGAGGAGCTAGCATACCTGCTGTAAGTGTCCACCAGTTCGACAGACGTGGATGATGCCATCGCCACTATTCGCCAGACAAAACAGGATTGCTGTTGCTGTTGGGGAACAAACTGTTGCTTGTCTCCGGCTGCTAGATGTGCTTGCTGCCTCTTCTACGTCCCAATAAATTTGACTTGCTCGTGCAGTACTCACCTGCCGGAAGGAAGCAGGATGGAAGTCAGAAAGGGAGGGATAAATAAAGGAGGAAGTGGTTTTATTGGCCTAGGGCGCTGGCTTGAAGTTGATGTGCGCGACAGAAACTTGCAGAGAAAATGATCTGCATAAATGATCCTCTAGAAAAATACTGCACACAACAGTGCTATTGTTACTTCATAAATATAGAATAATCATATAGACTCATTTTGCAGCCATGAAAATTTGCATATAGGCTATAGCATCTTGTAAGGGGAAAAAGCTGCACGGACAACAATAGCTACTATTAATGAGAGTGTATATCACGTCATGTACTCTATCCTAAATTCAATACTGTTAGAGTTGCTCCGAACCATTATATACTATTAACTTCTATATAGAAATTGATCCTTTTTCAACTATAAATCTCCACAGTGATATCATGAAAAGAAATAACCATTGCATAGGTATTCTTAAAAATATTATCTCAAACATGGCAATCAGGTCCAAGTTCTAGCAGTTAGATGGAGGAGGGATGATTCCCCCGCAAAAAAAAAAGATGGAGGAGGGGTGATTGGAACCTGGGTAGATGGTTACTCTATTGTGCTATATGGTGTAACGAATGCACCTGTATGTCTATTCGGTTTTCATCAAGTCGTTGATAAAAAAAGTCAGGTTGTTGCCGGCACATGCATGGTGAATGATGCAACATATCTTCCATTGGCATTAATACATCATAGTTAAGCTTCCTTCAATCTTGGTCTTGCAGGCCCTGCTGGCGTATCCCCTTGCAGCACAGTCCTACGCATTGATCAACCGGTATGATACATCTCCAAGACAGCGACCTTCCTCTTCCTGCCATCCTCCTTTGTGATTCAATTCAAATCAGATTTTGTCTACGGACAGGAACGGTTTGATGTGAGGCGACTGGTGGCTGATGATGCCATGTTATGCGGAAAGGACTCATCAAAGGTGAGTTCAATTAGGAGAAGAAGATGAGGAGAGACGGATGCAGCAGGCATCGGTTTTAGGAAGAACAGAAAATATGGCGGTTTCAGTGAAATTGGGATTTACAAATGGCAGCCGCGCAGGAGTAATACATTGGTTTAGGGAAGGACATCGTAGCTGCAACTTTTTTGGCAAGCAATGAAGAGCATGAATACTTGCTTAATTTTCTTTTCAGATACTTAGCTTAGCGGCGATTTGAGTTGGAGAAAATGTCGAGAAAGAAATCTGGCAAGTGGGCGGAAGAGAAGAGAGGAGGCTGATCTAACATGCGACGGTAGTGGAGCCTGCGGGAACCCATGAGATATGCAAGGTTCAGCAATCTATGGAGAGGAAGAAGGCCTGCGTCAGGGAAGATGACAGCAGATGAGATTGTAACCATCGATGGAGCCATGTTTTTAGCATTGGATTGAAACTATGTTGGACTGTAGATTGTATACCCGTGGGACTCTGTTGGATTGAAACTATGTTGGACTGCAGATTGTATACCTGTGGGACTCTGACCACAGTCTATTATTTAATCTGAATCAATGATTTAAAATCCAAAGGAAAGAGATAGAGTTTGCTTGAATTAGAGTAGCAAGAGAAACGTGGAAAAGAAGTGGAATCACGTCTCATGTGATTCTATTTTTATAACCAACGCTAACGATTGTGGGCCTCAAAGTGTTTTTTTCTTCACAATTAAGCAAAATATTCACAGGGGATTATATCGGTCGATCTACACCGTAATAACTCGGTCCCACCAGATTAACGGCTCCTAATTACTGATTAACGTGGTAATTTTTTGGGAGTCTGTAATTAGTATAGGTATAGATAGATAGATAGATAGATAGATAGATAGATAGATAGATAGATAGATAGATAGATACGGGACAAAAACATTGCACATTATTGTTGCTTCCCTGGGTCAGATGAGTGGTCGGCACCTCCTTCCGCAATGCCGTCACCCACCATCCCGTTCTACCCTCCGTTGTGGCATTGTCGTTGCAACAAGGATGGTGGCAACCTCGCTTGCGCCGATGTCTCTCGCGTGACATCGTCAAAGCCTTCATCCTCTCAAGTGGCATGAATGGCCCAAGGGGACACTGCCGCCATGGCTGCTGGCATTCCCTTCCTTGGGAGCGAGACTAAGGGAAATATGGGAAATAAAACGATTACTAGCGTATTAGGGGAATGAGGCCCAAACAAAACCACTGAGATGAGTTAGGCCCACTACCAAAATGGTAGCTGTATTCTTCAACGAAGTGGGGACACACTTTTGATGGAAACAAGACCGGATATAGTCATACTCTATCAATCTCAAGACCGAGTGGTAGCTGTATTCTTCAACGAAGTGGGGACACACTTTTGATGGAAACAAGACCGAGTGGGATATAGTCATACTCTATCAATCTCAAATAATAATCTGCTTTTTTCTTGGCAAACTTTAACCCCTACTTTCAAATAATAATTTGACCCAAACACTAAACTAGCATTGACCATAAACTTTTATACATCACACCATATTTTCATAATCTACCAAGGCATATGAAAAAAAAGGGATAAATCTACACACGTAATTTACATGTAACCATTATAATTATATCGTTTTAGAAATGCTATAGGTAGGTTTGGCTAGATGTCTAGGCCCGTGTCTACACTCTATAACATCGTATGTTTGTAAAAGAAACATTACAAATATTCAAGTCCATATAGCAGATAGTCTCCTACAAAGAAACATGCTTTTCTCTTTTGGAATAAATAACCATAACCCTTTTTTTGCGGGGGAAATAACCGTAAACTTAACAGCCAACTGAACAGCAACACAACTAAGGAAAAGAAAATATAATCACAATATATACATAGAATAAGAATGTGTGAAATAGATAACCATGTCATAAACATCAGTTGTGGACAAATTTAGGGTGGTTGATAAAACAGAATCATTACCTTTGAAGCAGAATTGAGATTTGGTCATTCCAGAGTTCCAATAATTCTGTAGAATGAATCAAAACTGTCACATAACTGAGTGTAACTGGTTGGGTGGTGAGCTGATCTAGAGGTGGGGGTGCGACTGCATCCGGACTGCATCGATTGGAGCCTCGGACTGTCGATTTGGACAAACCGATTTAAATGCAACAGCAGCAGCTCGCACAATGCTAGGGAAATTTTCACTATCTGCAATATCAATAGAAGCATTAATGCTAAGGAATTAGAAGCAGGTTGCACTGAACAAACCTCATCCAAATTTGTGTTTTTTACTGGAAGCAAGTTGCTGAGCTTACATAGTGCTTAAGTTTCACCTCCTAATGGACTGTTCGCACCTTTCTTTGCAACCAGCAATACAAGTGGAGCGACAACGTGCAAACTGATGCCGCCATGGTGCCGAAGGCCCAAGCCATCACTTTTATGTGCAAAACAGATCCTTCTGGAATATGCTAATGGAAAGGATAGCTCCATTTTGTTGCCTGCCGCAATAGCAAGAAAACTTCTGTTGTCACTTTCCACCAGCGCTTGCCAATTACATAAAGAAATACTCCCTCTGTTCACAAATATAAGATGTTTTGGATATTTCAACATGGACAACATACGGACTGAAATGAATGAACAAACACACTAAAATGCATCTATATACATCTGAATCAGAAAAAAAGGTAGAACATCTTATATATGTGAACCGAGGGAGTAACATTCTACTAGCACATGCAAATTGCATACAGAAATAACATTCACCAAATTCAATTAGTTACAAGATCACAAAAGAGTGGATAGCTAGTTAATAAATCAAGCTATTCCGATTATTCAGTGCCAGTATTTTAGGTACTAATTAGCTAGCTGTGTTTTTGTTTTTTTCTCCATGATAGAATACACTATCATTTTCCAATCAAGTCGAGGACCTATGGCATAACAGAAGAAACCTCCAAAGATTAGTCAGACCAAGAAGAGCTGATCAACTTCTCAGGAGGGCAACATTCATCATAAGTGCTGGAACAACTGGTGTGTTTTCCCACTATCTTGCCACAAACCGTTCAGGAACAGATAGTTGGCCACCATATGAGAATCTACTGATAACACATGTCACTAACTATACCCACCGTATGAGAATCTACTTGAAACCTAACAATTTACCTTCTTCTGACATCACCACCTAAATAGACGAATCAAGTGACATGGTGCAAGCTGAGCCTGTCCATAATGATCTTCAGCCATTCTTTGAACTTCACATTCTACACATTGTTGTATTTCTCAACGTGCTAAGTTCATAATTTAAAGAAATAATCCATTTCTGGCATTCATCTAATGAGAAGTAGAACTCTTGCTGATTTGCTTTTCCCATTGGCTACCAACTATAAAAAAATTCTAACTCGTCATTAGCAATGCTTGATGGTGGTAATCTGTCATCATCATCTTTAAAATAGCACTACAGCAAATTAGCAGCAGCAGGTTGTATCTTGAATCTCGTCAATGAACCCGCTCCGAAAAATGTAGGAAACTTTGCCATGATTTATGTAGATTGATAGTCCTTTCAAATCACAACTTCCGTATATGTTTCCCTAAAGAAAATGAGTGTGTGCTGTGTGAACTGAGTGCACATTATGATTCTTTGCCTGATGCTAGAAAAAATCTATGTTTTGTAACAGGACAGCTGATCAAATATGCTTTAGTCACAAAATTTATATCTTCCTTGTGAGTTCCAGCGGGGCAAATTAGCAGCAGTAGCAGAGTAGTGGCAGCAGCAGAGCATCACGCGGCAAACAAAGGGAAGCAGGAGCATCACACGGCAAACAGCTGGGAAGCAACAACATAAGGCTGTAGGAGGGTGTCTACCTTGTCCGTGGCGGCGGGCGAGGCAAGCGTTCCGCGGGAGCGAGAGAGCATCCTCCGCCGCGAGCACATGCTCTGTTCGTTTACGTCGTCGCGACCGGCAGGCGGAACCAGCGGCAGGAGTCGCCATGCGCACCGGCGTGAGGAGATCTGGGTGAAGACGCCCTCGGTAGCACGACGACGGGGAATTCAGGAGGAGCATGACTGGATCCGCCGCCACCCACCGCCTCGGGCTCGCCTCCTCGTGCATCGCTGTGGCCGTCGTCCAGCTACCTCAGGCTCAGCGTGCTCGCGGCGCAACAGCCTCCGTCGGCAGCTTGGACCTGAGGTCGGATGCCGAGACTCCAGGCGCCCGCCGCGCCGCCGCCTCCCCCTCATCCTCTCCAACTCCCGAACCCGACGATGCTCAGCCGCCGTCGAGCTCGTACTCCCGAGTCGCCGCCGCCTGACTTCTCTCTCGATCTACAGCCCCACGCCTTTAAAGCCGGCGGCGTGCTTGGATCTAAGCCGAACCCCTTTGCTGCTCCGAGCTGTAGACGAATCCCTTGCTCTGCTTCTGCTAGAGCGGCAAATAGGGTTTTCCTCCCTTGCTCTGTTCCGAGAGAGACGTGAGCGGCCCAAGGCCCATTGCATTGCAGCGAGCAAACCGCATATGGGCCAGCCCAAGTGGCTAGGAAACGTTTTTTTTTTCTTCACGGTTCTTTCTGGCTTTTTTCCTTTTTTTGTTAATCCTCCTTGACTGGTTTTCCTTTCCTTTTCCTTTTTGTTTTCTATTTCACTTTCATTTGTTTTACAAAATTCGAATTCTTTTCTCTATTTCTTCTTTTCATTTTTTGTTTCTATTTTCACAGTTTTAAAAAATGATCAGAATTTGGAAAACTATTTGCTATTCCAAAAAACTCATGTTTACAAATAATGTTCGAAAATTTGAAATTATGTTTGTGCTACTGTGGGATGGTGCTAACGGAACACATGTATCGGAGACTCTTCGACCAAACTGTGTGCGATGCATGAATCACAAATGGTATGATAATAAAACCGTCACCAATAAAAAACACTATGTGCGATGGCGGACACATCAAATACGATTAAGAAAAGGGTTGCGTGTGCAATACGTGGCCTACAGTTGATGCATACAAATTGTTTGCGATGACACAAAAATACACAAACCGTTACCCAAATCCAGATGTGTGCGATAGACGACATATAGTTCATTCGAATAAATTGTTTGCGACGATCCAGAAGAACAAAAACAATTCGGCGTGTAACAAGATGTGTGTGATATCCAGCAAACAAGTCAGTAATCAGAATTGTGTGTGATAATTATAGACATCGCATACGTTTTTTGTTGTGAATTGTGTGCTCGATATGGCCCAGACACCACTACGGAAAAACCTAGCAGTAGCGCGGGTCAAATGCCTAGTAGTAGCGTAGTGGGAAGCACTACACTTAACTTGTAGCAGCGCTACTGCTATACCTACTTAGCAATAGCGTTGTCTAGAAACGCGCTACTCCTAATAAGTAGCTTAGCAGTAGTGTTTGTCTATGCAACGCTACTGATAAATAACTGTGGCGCTTCTGTGCAGCGCTACTGCTTCCTGCTAAAGAGCGCTACTGCTATATTTTCACATACATTTTTTCAGCTATGTACTTGCGGTGTTTTTGTATAAGTTTTATACACTATTCTAATCATATCATAAGCATGCAATATGCTCATCATATCATACACATGATAGTTTCATCATATCATCCAACACAAATCATGTCGTCTCATGATAATCACGATATAGCGATACAAGTTAAGTGACATGTAGTAGTTTTTGAGGCGTCGGTTCTGATCCCTCTCTCGCGCTAGCGTCAACCTCAAGTAACTATCTTCCGCTTCGGCTCTGCTATCGACCCATCTGTGGCTGCCACTGCCGTGGGAACAAGTCTGACAGTAAGAATAGGGGGTATGTAGGAGGAGGCAAGGCCCTAGCTACGGTAAGGTTGTGCATGCAAGATTTACAAGTTCAGACCCTTCTCGGAGGAAGTAATAGCCCTACGTCTCGATGCCCGGAGGCTTGGTCGACTGGATTATGCGTGAGAGTTACAGGGGGTGTGAACCCTTGAAAGTGCGTTATATCGACTAGAGGGGGGGTGAATAGGCGATTTTTATGAAAGTCTTCAAAACGTGAGAGTTATGAAGACAAACAGCGAAGATTATGCCAGTTTTTTGGAATTAATGGTCTGTAATCGAAGAGAGGAATTCGGTTAATCTGCAATAGTGGCATACAACCAAAGAAAGAAATTTGGTTGATCTGCAAGAAAGTGACATGTTGAGCCCCTTTTAGGCCTAATAGACTTGTTGGTTCAAGTTGTGAAATCAAACATATGGGATTTGAATTAAGATGGTTGATCGATACAAGTTTCATGATTGATCATGACTCTTTTGGCTCTAAAAAAACTCTCTCACAAATACTCGCTTCATGACATCTAAAAATATAAATATTTAGGAAAGACATTAGGAATATTTCATAAACTAAGAATAAAAATAAGCCATACAAATATTTTAGAAATTTTGAACAACTTTTATTATTTAAACAATGACAATGCATTTCAGACATTGTTGCCAGCCTGCAATAAAATTCTACTGTACATTGCAGCATAATAGACAAAGATTCTCCAAGGGATTACACCCGGGCACTAAACATCTGGTCAATACAGGAAAATTGTTACAGAATAAGGAGTAAAAATAGAGGTGGAGTTCTCTGAATATTAGCACAACGAACGAGAATTTATATAGGATCAATAGGGGGTACATAAATATAAGTGAATCCGTCATTAGTGAGTGTAAAACAAAAGGATGATTTGCAGGGTATCTCCAACAATCTTAAACAATTTCTGCCAAGGGAACTAAGGTCATGGAACACAGATACATTGTGACAACAAAGAGTGGAAAGCAAAGACTTTGTGGTTGATTGCAGGGGCACCAACCTGGATAAATCAAAGCCACCAAATCCAGTGTTCAAATGATCAATTTTAGAATCAAAATATTCTTGGGCTCAACTGTCGATAATATATTCACCTCTTCCATTACTAACAAAAATAGATACCTTGTTTCGTGAAAATTTAACTGTCACCTTGCATACCTCCATGTATTTTACTGGACAGCTAGCAAATAGGTATTCATTAGCATATGCGAATTATCAAAGGTCGAAACTAAGAAAGGCATACAATACCCTTTTTTTAAAGATGGCGACCCTTCCCATTTCATTGCTAATTTGGATCGCTTGTCGGTTTCATAACTTTTCACAATATATATTCAAGAATCAACAAACTTTTTTGTCTCAAACAATAACTCGTCTTGCCATTCAATCAGGAAGTTATGTCAATCTAGGACGACAAAAGGGAATTCATGCAAAGTCTACTTGTTAGATTTCAAAAAGAAAGAGTGGACATGCATGAGATAAGTCAATCATATTGCCATGGTAGATAAGCCCCAAACAATACGTAGGAGTGATACCATGAAATCAGAGTGAGCTATGGCCAATGGACTGCACATCCCATAAGAGTAAATTCGCCTAAATGCATGTACCTGGAAGTATCGGATAACCTTAACTCAGTAGTCATAAAAAAGAAAGAAAGAAAAGAGTAAAGAGCACTTCAAGAATTATGCATATATGATATTCCAATGAGAACACGGTTCACATGCATGCAGTCAAAATGATTCAGTAATAGGGAGAACCTTGGGAAAATTAATTTAAATAAAATCACACTTCTAACAGAATGATTATTGGACAATTTTGTAGCGCCCAAGATGCGATTCTATCCCAATCACGTGATGAACTCATGATTGGGGCACAACCGTATTTCGAGTGCATAACAAGGTGGATATCATTACAACATATCATGTACTGAATAGATGAGAATACAAGATAAATGCTTACACTCGCCACAAGCTACAATATGAATACAATAGTTCATCAATACATAGCAATCATCATACAGAAGAGCAGGATCCGACTACGGATGAAACCAAACGAAAAAGAAGAACGACATCCACCCTGCTAATCCCAGGCTCCCCGACCCCAAACATATGCCCTTGATCGAAGAAGAAGAAGAACTCCAAAAGCAATCAAGCATCGCTCTCATGTCAGATCATCGCATTACATGTACCTACAACTGTTGTTGTAGTAATCTATGAGCCACGAGGACTCAGCAATCCCATTACCACGGGTATCAAGACTAGCAAAGCTTAAAGGGTATGGAATGGATAAGTGGTGAGGTTGCAGCAAGCAACTAAGCATTGTATGGTGGCTAACTTACGAGTATAAGATTAAGATGAGAAACTATGCAACAGTCGCAAACTAGTAATGATCAAGAAGTCATCCTGAACTACTTACGTTCAAACATAACCTCACCGTGTTCTCTTCTCGACTCACCCAAAAAGAGACAATCACGGTTACGCACGCGGTTGGTGTATTCTAATTGAGTTTAGTTCAAGTCCACTACAACCGGATATTAACAAATTCTCATCTGCCACATAACCGCGGGCACGACTCTCGAAAGTTTAAACCCTGCAGGGGTGTCCCAACTTAGCCCATGACAAGCTCATGATCCGCGGAGACAATCCTCCATCGTGGGACCCTCCGATCAGACTCGGAATCTCGATGCACAAGACATTTCGGCAATGGTAAAACTAATCCAGCAAGACCTCCCGGTGTGCCAACACCCTGATAGTAGCCGCGTGTATAGTCTCAAGCCACGTCCAAATGAGCAGTCCGTACAACTAAAACTAGTCCTCGAGTTTTCCCGTGGCGGCGCTATAAGGGACTCTAGTTTGGGACCAACACCATTAGCACTGGCCCCCTGTATGTAGAAAAGAATCCTCGGGTTCATGACGCCCTATGCCAATTAATTATTTAGTTCAATATTATTATGGCAAATGTTAAAACCAATGTTGGGCCTTGCTGGAAGAGTTTTATTCAAAGCGAACTGTCAAGAGTGGCCCATAAACCCTCATCGTGTTAGGGACGCAAAATCAAGGAACATAATACCGGTATGACGGAAACTAGGGCGGCAAGAGTGGAACAAAACACCAGGCAAAAGGTCGAGCCTTCCATCCTTTACCAAGTATATAGATGCATTAATTAAATAATAGATATTGTGATATCCAACATGGAACAAACTGCAACTGCACCTGCAACTAGCAACGCTATAAGAGGGGCTGAGCAAAGCGGTACATAGCCAAACAACGGTTTGCTAGGATGGTGGAAAAGGTTAGAGGCTATCATGACAATTTGGGAGGCTTGATAAACAAGTGGTAGGTAGCGCGACATAGCGATAGCATCGAGACAACTAGCAAAGCAAAGATAGTAGTGGTATCCAGAGTAACGGTCATCTTGCCTGAAATCCCGCTAGGAAGAAGATCGAATCCATGAAGTATACGAACCAATGTAGTTGAACGGATACTCACAATCGCAACGTAACCGGAACTATCGAGAAGAAGTACAACCGGAAAAGAAGCAAACAACACGGTAAACACACATATCATAACCATGGCATGATGTCCAATCAAGTATGATGCATGTCCAGTTTAATGAGTCATGGCATGGCAAAGTGCAAGAAACAATACTACAAGTTAAGTGGATCTCAATATGCAACGAGTTGCATATTGACGAAACACCACATTCAAAGATTTAGTTCACTCCCGCTTTGTCTACCCATCAATATTAAATGTTGTTAAACATGGCAAGAGGTAAAGCATAAGTAAAACACACATTTAGGCATTTTAAATGAGGTCGGAAACAACAACAATAATTTCGGAAAATCCCCATATGCATATTTAGCAATTTTCATGCAAACAACATTTCTTAATGCATTTACATGTTGTTATCATGATGCGGATGACATATGCAAGTTTTACGCAATTTTTGTTAAAAGTTGACATGAACATGGTATGATGCATTTGGTCGCCATGACAGAATGAAAGGGGTGCCATGGCGGCGATAACGAAAATGATGCCAAGGCATTGTTCCGATTCCGACAACTCATTGAGACGTCGGTGCAAAAGAAACATGGGATGCATGGAATGTGCAATGCAACAGGGAGTGATCCCGGATACCGGGTGTCCCATGTGTCGGTGGCATGGCAAACAAGGGACGTGCACGAAACAAACATGCACGGTGCAAACACGGGGTTCATATCATACATCACACAACATTCGTCCACGGCGGCCGTCTCGACGTTATACCTTTGAAGCGTGCATTTTCGAGGCGGAACGAGTTCGTCAAGGGAAGTAGTCATTCTCGCGACAGTAGTGGAAGTAGTCGTTCACAGGGCGTCGTGGGAACTAGTCGTTCATGGGTCTTCAAGGTTCGACGGTAGTCGTACACGTTTCGTAGATGTTCGGGGACGTCGATAGAGGTACTCGACACATCACAGGGTGTAGTTGTACATGTTCGGAGAGGAACTTGTCGTCGAGGGACTTGGTGCATCCAAGATCTTCGGACTCACGGTACTTGGCGCTTGAGGTTCCAATACGGTTTCAAATGCGTCCACGCAAGACATCACAGGTGCAAGAGGCAACATCTTGGTGTGGTTATGGCCACGCATGATGAAGTCGAAGCCGAGGCGAACAGGAACTTCCTGGGAAGGCAAATGACAGTGGTGTCGGGGCATGAACAGGGGCCAAGGAGCTCGAGGCAAACCCCCAATAGAGAAGACAGTATGAGGCCTCGGCATGGCACGATGAGGGAACAACGGCTTGGCGAGCTTGAGGCCATGGCTGCGGGCTGGCAAGGCCGGCAGAAGCAGCAGTGAGCTCGGCGGGGCCTGGGCACCGACGAGGAGAC
>NW_024118422.1:0-9845 GCF_003073215.2 Triticum urartu
GCGGTTTCAGCAGTAAAGATTAATCAGTTTGTCAAGAGGTCCATGGTGCGACTACGTGACAGGCACATGGATGATTTTTCTCCCCGGTTTGTGATCAAAGAAAGTAGTTTAGACTAGCCATAATGGGTACTAACTTAGACTAATAACATGCATATATTACTAATCTATGTTACTACCTTTATTAATTAGTCTCTCTCGTTATTAACTACATGCCATATAAGCATAATTTTCTTGAAGTGCATTATCTTACTACCTAAGTTACTTCCATTATGACTAGCCTTAGTCCACTGTGGGTAGTCTTATGGCGATACTTCCCAAGTTCTTGGTTGTGCAGCCAATTTGAATTAATTGACTAATGACGCATTTCGCTCAAAAAGTAATTTGCATTTAATTATTATTATGACAGCGAGATCTTTTGAGCATTTATTGGAAATTTTAGTTGAAGCTGACAATCGCAATCTGGTAGCCCATGACATATGTGAACCCCGAGATAATTGATATGATGCATGCTAAGTGGCGGACCCAGCTCATTTTGGCCAGGCTGGGCAAAGAAAGTAAATATTCTTATCAATTTATTTACTTTACCTTTTTCTACTCTACTAAAAAGGCTACCCCCCCAGCCCACCCTGTCCACTCTCTAGATCCGTCATTAGGCTGGATGCTGTGGCCATAAGGCCTTGTACAATGCAAGGTGCTTGGAGAAGTAAACCAGGCTTTTCTTAAACACTGATGCTTATTTGTACATGACAAACGCTTAATTAGACGTCTCTCCTGTAGAAATAGGTACCGGTGCTTAAGAAAAAATCAGTTTATTTTTCTAAGCACCTCCCTAAGCATACAACATTGTAATAAGTATGAGTTTACCTCGTTCGCCGAACAGAGATAAGTTTTGTTGAATGGATGGATGGATATGGATGGGCTGTCTAAATTTGTTTAGAACACTTTTCTAGGCAGTGGGAGGTGATGACTAGCTGGGGATCAACTGGCGGTGGGTTTGAAGGTTTCTATATATTCTGTGGACGTATCCATCCAAATTAAGCTAAGCGCACACGATAGAGATTAGGTAGCTAGCCCCAAAACGGCATGCTCATATCAGAACGCCGTGCAGTACGACAGTGCTCCAGGTTGCAGACCGGAATGAAGGAATATTTTGGACCGCACCAGATACTGTACCGGTGTATGTAAATAATAAAAATGGCACGATGTTTCAAGTATTCGGTATGGCTATATTGTAGCTACTGCCATACGTACTGGTGCCTGTCGAGTTCTTTCTCCAACACAACTCTATATTAGAGGGACGGCGTGATGTGGTGGACGTCATGGATGACCAAATGTATGTTGAGACAAGGAGAAGGTATTTGCTAATACAGTATAATGCTGGGGACATAAAATTCAGGCAGGCTGCAAGCGATAGATAGAAAATTGTTGGTCACAGGTGCCATGCTAGGCGTGTGGGTCCCATCCACGTCACCTGGACAGCGTTTGCCAATCACGGTGCACCAACGACCACATAGAGCACCCTTGTGCTGGATCCAGATCACAGTTTAATTAATTAGTTACTTCCTACGATTCAAAATAAGTGTCTGGTTTTAGAACTTGAACCACCACATTATTTTAGATCGGAGGGAGTAGTTGATTGTGCTGTACAAACTGTGGCAGTATATATATATATATATATATAGAGTGGAGTGGGGTGTATATATAGTGCCGAGGGAGAGATTGGTTTTGAGATCGAATCCATTCCTGATTAATGGAACTGCAGCTAGCTAGCTAGCTAGTACTTCTTTCAGTGATAGTGAAAGGTTGATATATGTTGATGGTTGATGGTTGATGGCGGGTGTTTGCGGGCGTGGTATCATCAAGATTCACATCCATCCATGCATCTCTCTCTCTCTCTCTCTCTCTCTCTCTCTCTGCCAAGCAGTTTGTTTGTTTCCAAATGAGATATATAGATGCATATAGAACATACTTTGGATGAGAATCTTGATGATGCTGCATCCGCACACAAGCGCTTCCCTTTGTCCTATACATGATCAGGTGAGACCTTTGATTCATCCTGTTTCTTTTATCTCGTTGCTACCCCTTTCTAAACATGCATTGTCCTACACTTCCCAGCAGCCACTGCTGATTGATTTGCCACACCATATGTCAGCAGATTAACCAGCTAAGAGCATCCAGCACACACAAAAATACGATCTGCATCACCATAAGCAAGTATACATGTCACACCATACATAGATCAGATAGCGATAGCAAACAAGGTAGTGGTACTAATTTTTTTGTTCGGTTATCTCTTTGATAGTGGAACTCAATCCAATTGTTCGAGCAGATCACGGGGAGGAGAACGCGTAGACGGCACAGGCGATTGCGGACAGGAACGTCGCCAATATTCGTAGTTCTGCATTGTTCACGTGGCCGCCGCGACCACAAGGACCAGCCTGCCATGTCGGACGTCCAAGGCAACGCTCCGGACTCCGATGAGGAAGACTAAGACATAGCAGACTAAAACGTGCCAACGTCCACCGAAGAGCAAGGCGTGGAAGTTGGAACAGGTGAATATTTAGACTAAGATAACATTTGCTATGTATAAAAAATCCTACATGCCATGTCTGCTTTTATTTAATGTAACATGTCGAACTTTTCATGAATTGGTTCGATTTGCATGAAATTTGTCCTTTTAGTTCAGTTCTGGTTTGAAATGTGGACGTACGTTTCGGGTATGTGGTAAGGTGACCGGCTCATGTATCCATGTGCACGAAAGCATCCGGACACATCCGCTAATGGATAGTGCAGTGAGCCTGATTTATGACATAATTTTGGAGATGCCCTAAGCTAGCAATCCCCAGTCCGGTCGTTGGATTGGCTGAACCTAATCTAGGCTTCCGTGGGATGATCATGCACGGGTTTGGGCGAAAGCTTTTTGATTGACGGAGGTCGATGCCGGTGATGAGGGTGTCCTTGGACGTTGTTACCTTATGGAAGAAATCTCTGAATATCTTGTTTACGATTATTCCAGGATGAGGTCTTGTTATATGGTGGTGGTATTTCGACTTGCTTCAGCAGTTGTTTTTCTTTTCATTTTTGTTGAATGGTTTTTGGTGGGTTTCCCATATAAACTATTCCCTTAGTTCCTAAATATAAACCTTTTTAGATATTTCAATATAGACTACATATGGAGTAAAATGGGTGAATTTACACTTTAAAATAGATCTATATACATCCATATGTAGTCCACATTAGAATCTCTAAAAGGGTTTATATTTGGAAATGGAGGAAGTAGCGACCTCCCTCTCTCTCTCTCTGAAATTGGCAGAGCTCCTGCCCTTGCATGTAAAATGAAAAATGATGGTTTGCCTGTCGGTGGGGTGCCATCCTGCATCACAGAGTGTGCACACACACTGATTACGTAATTTATGGCGATTGATATATGTTCATGGTTTTAAAAAAATCTGTAGTACTGCTGTATAATGATGATTCCCACATTAATTTGAAGAAAAAAGGTTAATATATTACATCATCCATTTTAGTGGGGTTTGATTTTATTGAAGAATGTCAATATCAAGAACTTCCTGGTTTCTTACATTTTATCCGTGTGATGTCCCTTTTGTCTGGTTCATCTTTATTAGAGAAATATCCTATGGTGGCTACTTTTCTTTTCGAAAGGGCTGTGGCTACTATTGGTTCTTAAAAAAATACAAATGAAAGTACGCTGACATGTACATGTGGTTTAATTGAATGTTCTAGAATATGAAGCTATTACTACAGGTTATCTACAGATGTATCGGGACTCTTCGTTTATGGTCCTCTCTACAACACGTGGAGAATCGAGACCTGTTTACGGAGGTGTGTACACGATTGGAGGCTACGATGAGGGATACTTTTATCCAACATGGGTGGCAGCATGATCATAGGATTGTCATGCCTTCATTGTAGGCGTTATACGGACTCCAGTCTCTTTGCATTTTGCTTTTTTATTTTTTATGGGAGAGGACTGTTTTTTGGCTGTGTGCATCTTAGTTACGCAGAGATCGGATGTAATGCTTAAACCTTCTAAATAATAAACCGCCCTTTTCGAAAAAATGAAGCTATTAGGGCATCTTCAATGGTGGTAACATTGTTTTTGGTAGACTTTGACACATAAGAATTTTGATGACGTGTCATACAATAAGTGAGGAAAGAGAGTAATGTTGTATGTATGTGAACCAACACCCCTTGCACAAGTTTCAATATAGAATGAGAGAGTACCTTATTTATTATCTCACATCCTATTGGTCAAACTAGATACTCCCTCCGGTCCTTTTTACTCTGCATATTAAAATTCTCTGGAGTCGAACTTCACAAAGTTTGACCGTATTTATATGAAAAAATATCAACATCTGGCATGCTAAAGTTATATAATATGAAACTTTAAGTCATGACACATCTAGTAGTATTGATTTCAGATTGTGAATGTTGGCTCTTTTTTCTATAAAGTTGGTCAAACTTTACGATGCTTGACTTCAGTCAAATCTTATATGCGAACTAAAAAGGACCGGAGGGAGTACAACCTATTGAAGTAGTTCTATGTTAAGGTGTTGGTTCATGACATGACATATTTTATCAACAAACTAACATACAAGCTGTTGGAGCTGTCCTTACTGCTTTGAACAGGGACCAACATTTAATATTGCATTAGTACGTCTATGACATGTTTGATTGATGGAAGGCCACATACACCATATCTTCTTTTATTTCGTAAGAAATATTCCATTACCTCCCTGCCTAACGCATCTATAAATGTGGTAGAACCAACAGCACTCCGGCCACAATGGTACAAGTTAGATAGCATGCCGCATGCGTGCACCATGCATCTGAATCAACCGTGTCATAGGCTGTTCCAATGCAAGAGCTTTTCTTGAGGAATGAGACACGTTGGGAATTTTAGCTGATGCTGGGCAGCATCAGTACGTAGTGCATGAAATACTTTCTGCACACCCTCCTGGAGTTGTGCGAGCATGAGTCTACCCAGGCCGGTCCTCGACCAGGGCAAGAAGGGCGACGGTCCATGGCTCCACAAAAAAATGTACGCACAATATTAGGTACTAGGACATCGTTCGTGTATACTCAACCCACTGCCTGCACCTCCTGGAGTCGTACTGAATGAAACTGTGAAAATCAGCTGACTTGCAAGAATACCTTGTCAGACGGTTAGTATATGTAGTGACACAAGGATAGCCTAGCTTGATTCATTGAAGGCCCAACCAGAGACTCTTTCAAGTAAAAGCAAGACAAAAGCAATTCTCACATATGCACGGAAAGTCCCCTGCATCTGCATGGGAGAGCCCTTTGAATTGCTTGCAGATATGAAGCCCTACATGGTACTGTTCATAGTTCATCGGCTTTTTTTTTTCACCACATGCAAGCAAACCGTTCCATCTATGGTCCATCAATGGATGCAGATATACTTGGTCCAACGAAAGCCGAAGCTCAATCGCCTAGAATTGAGGGAGTTGTACCTCAATAGACGCCGATATACTTGGTCCAACGAAAGAGAGCGTGCCACGCTAGAAAGATTGACCACGTCTTCGTGACCACATCTTGGGATGATCTCTACCCCTCCTGCCTTCTTACCGTATTGGGAGCCGCGGTCTCTGACCATTGTCCCAGGCCCGTATCTGGGCAGGTGCATCCGGAGCAATGGCACAGGGTCTCAAAAAATTAGGGGCCCGAAAATTTCTCTAAGTACTAGTATTTCCATAATTACCAAGGGGTTATCTGATTCTAAAAAATGGTTAATTGAAGTCTAATGAGCCATTAATCAGTATGGTTGAAAGATGTAAGATTGTTACTAATCAAAAAAAACTAAGATTCCATATTAATATGGAAAGATAGTACTACTTTTTCTATTTGGCAAATGGTAATTCTTGGAACACGTATGCAAAAAAAACATTTTTAGACTTTTCTACCCATGGGACCTAATTTTAAGTTTGCACAGGGCCCCATGTTTTGGAGGTACAGCCCTGCATTGTCCGCTCCTGATCGATCTCCACGCAGATATCCAGTTTGGCAAGCGCTTCAAGTTTGAAGTTTTATGGCCCAAGGCGCCTGGTTTTCTTGACGCAGTCCTGGAAGCATGGGCCTCGGCGCCATCCACTGGGAACCCTTCCTGGTGCTAAATAACAAGCTTCGGGTCACGGCCAAGCGCCTTCAACGGTGGAGCGACAAATGGATTGGTAATATTCGCATGCAGATTGCAATAGCTATGGAACTCATTCTTAGGTTGGATATGGCGTCGGACACAAGGAACTTGCCAGGGTCCGAGTTGAATCTCCAAAGAATTCTCAGAAGGAAATTGTCGGGGCTATGCTCGCTTGAAAGAACTATTGCTAGACAAAAATCGAGGCTGCTGCACCTCAAAGAGGGGGACGCCAACACACGCTTCTTCCATCAACACGCTCACCATTGGCAGCGGCGGGATGCCATTATGTCTTTGCGTCACCAAGGATTGGTGATCTCGGGTCAGGAGAGGATTGCGGAGCTAGTGGACACATATTACCAGAACATGTTCGGGGCCACCACCCCAAGGGAGCATGCATTGCACCTAGAGGCGCTTGGCCTACCACAACGCGATTTGAGCCACGTGGATGCTCCCTTTGCCGACGACGAGGTCCTAAATGTAATCAAATCTATGCCCCCTAGATAAAACGCCGGGCCCTGACGGCTTCATCAGGCGCTTTTACGTCGTGTGCTGGCAGATCATCAAGCATGACCTCATGAGGGCGCTTCAACAGTTTCACAGGGGAGATATGCGAGGAATGGCCACCATAAACAAGGCCCTGGTTACGCTTCTGCCCAAGAAAGATGGAGCAGAGGAACTTAAGGACTCCAGGTCGGTCAGCCTAGTTCAAGGAGCAATAAAGATTTTCAACAAAATCCTGGCATGCAGGCTAGCGATGGAACTCCCATCCTTTGTTGGGGCGCATCAGAGCGCTTTCGTGCACGGCCGGACACTACATGATAATTTCATGTTGGTGCAATGCACAGCTAGGAGGTTGCATGCCCTCAAGGAACCAGCGGTAATGCTAAAACTGGACATCTCGAAGGAGTTCGACTCACTTCAATGGCCTTTCCTCATTGAGGTTATGCACGCTATGGGTTCTGGAGTGAGGTGGCTCGATTGGATCTGTGGACTGTTGGCCACCTCGTCTACTAGAGCTATGGTCAATGGCATCCCTGGGGCACCAATCCTTAGGTGCCAGGGGTTATGACAAGGAGGACCGCCGTCACCAATGCTCTTCATCCTCGCCATGGAGCCCTTGCGGCGTTTGTTTTCGTGGCCTCGGCCCTCAGGCTGCTATCCCCTCTGGCCCGCACGGGCATGAAGCACCAGCTATCTATATTCGCAGATGACGTTATGATCTTTCTAAAGCTAGTTGCGGCCGAGTTAGCAGCATGTTCGGAGATCCAACAGATGTTCGGTACGGCCTCTGGTCTATGACAAAAAACAACTGCTCTACCCATCAGGTGCTCAGACGAAGAAAAAATGAGAATTCATGATATCCTAGGGTGCCCACTGGATCCTTCCCGTGCCGGTACCTAGGGTTGCCGCTTTGCATGAGAAAGCCGCCTGCAGGTCAATTGCAGGGGATAGTAAAGCACTTGGCGAGCTACCTCCCCACTTTGGAAAGTGGCCATGTTACCGAAGAGTGGTCGCCTGGTTTTAGTCCTCTTGGTGTTATGCTCAGTGCCTATTCACAGCAAGCTCGAGTTAGGCCTCCCGCTCAAGACTATTGCAGCAACGAACAAGATCATCAGAGGATTCTTATGTGTGGAAAGGCCCAAGGAAGGGGTGGACATTGCGCAGTGGCTTGGGAGAGCGTGTGCACCCTCAAGTGGGCGGGAGGATTCGGGATCCCCAACCTGCGATGCTGAAGGAAATATGCCCTAGAGACAATAATAAAGTTATTATTTATTTCCTCATATCATGATAAATGTTTATTATTCATGCTAGAATTGTATTAACCGGAAACTTAGTACATGTGTGAATACATAGACAAACAGAGTGTCACTAGTATGCCTCTACTTGACTAGCTCATTAATCAAAGATGGTTAAGTTTCCTAACCATAGACAGGAGCTGTCATTTGATTAACGGGATCACATCATTAGAAGAATGATGTGATTGACTTGACCCATTCCGTTAGCTTAGCACTTGATCGTTTAGTTTACTGCTATTGCTTTCTTCATGACTCATACATGTTCCTATGACAACGAGGTTATGCAACTCCCGATTACCGGAGGAACACTTTGTGTGCTACCAAACGTCACAACGTAACTGGGTGATTATAAAGGTGCTCTACAGGTGTCTCCGATGGTACTTGTTGAGTTGTCATACGTCTCCAACGTATCTATAATTTTTGATTGCTCCATGCTATTATATTATCTATTTTGGATGTCAATGGGCTTTATCCTACACTTTTATATCATTTTTGGGACTGACCTACTAACCGGAGGCCCAGCCCAAATTGCTATTTTTTTTGCCTATTTTAGGGTTTCGCTAAAAAGGAATATCAAACGGAATGAAGCCTTCGGGAACGTGATTTTCTCAACAAACGTGATCCAGGAGACTTCGAGTGGGCGTCAAGAAACAAACGAGGAAGCCACGAGGCAGGGGCGACGCGCCTACCCCCCTGGGCGCGCCCTCCACCCTCGTGGGCCCCTCATTGCTCCACCGACGTACTTCTTCCTCCTATACATATCCATGTACCTCCCAAACATCTAGGAGCACCACGAAAACCTAATTCCACCGTCGCAACCTTCTGTACCCGAGAGATCCCATCTAGGGGCCTTTTCTGGAGCTCCACCGAAGGGGGCATTGATGACTGAGGGCCTCTACATCAACTCCATGGCCTCTCCGGTGATGTGCGAGTAGTTTACTTCAGATCTACGGGTCCATAGTTATTAGCTAGATGGCTTCTTCTCTCTCTTTGGATCTCAATACAAAGTTCTCCTCGATCTTCTTGGAGATCTATTCGATGTAATCTTCTTTCCCGGTGTGTTTGTCGAGATCCGATGAATTGTGGGTTTATGATCAAGTTTATCTATGAATAATATTTGAATCTCCTCTGAATTCTTTTATGTATGATTGGTTTATCTTTGCAAGTCTCTTCGAATTATCAGTTTGGTTTGGCCTACTAGATTGATCTTTCTTGCAATGTGATAAGTGCTTAGCTTTGGTTTCAATCTTGCGGTGCTCGATCCCAGTGACAGAAAGGGAAACGACATGTATTGTATTATTGCCATCGAGGATAAAAATATGGGGTTTATTTCATATTTCATGAGTTTATCCCTCTACATCATGTCATCTTCCTTAAAGCATTACTCTGTTCTTATGAACCTAATACTCTAGATGCATGTTAGATAGCGGTCGATGTGTGGAGTAATAGTAGTAGATGCAGAATTGTTTCAGTCTACTTGTCGCGGACGTGATGCCTATGTACATGATCATACCTAGATATTCTCATAACTATTCTCAATTCTATCAATTGCTCGACAGTAATTCGTTTACCCACCGTAATACTTATGCTCTTGAGAGAAGCCACTAGTGAAACCTATGACCCCCGGGTCTATCTTCCATCATATTAATCTTCCAATACTTAGTTATTACTATTGCCGTTTATTTTACTTTGCATCTTTATTTCTCTTTGTCATAAAAATACCAAAAATATTATCTTATCATATCTATCAGATCTCACTCTCGTAAGTGACCGTGAAGGGATTGACAACCCCTTTATCGCGTTGGTTGCGAGGTTCTTATTTGTTTGTGTAGGTGCGTGGGACTTGACCGTGATCTCCTACTGGATTGATA
>NW_024118423.1:0-10845 GCF_003073215.2 Triticum urartu
TATATGTACTTCTACATCACATGAAACATCTAGCAGTCTGTGAGATGTGCACAATACTCTAAATATTCCTGTGGTCGCTCACCCCTAGCATCCCACTGCACATGGTTCACGCCGCCGACGCCTTCGCCTGAGGCAACCCGCGGGCACATTGACCGTTTGGCACAAGCTACCCTGGGGCGTTGTACGGCGCGGCGAGGGGGCTTAGGATTTTCGTTCTGTCATGGAGGAGAGGGCCTTTTCCCCGGGTAGATGAGTTGAACGTTAGTAATATATAAACTTACAAAAGATTAGGAGAAAATAGTTGTAGAAGAGAAAAGCAAATGCTAGTTGTCCATGTAAACGACATCTCCATATACGACTTAGCAGTTTTTGCGCTATTAAGCCCCAGTTTAGCATCAATTTAGCTGATTTAGAGGCTGAAGCTATTTGCCATAACACCCTATTTGCACTTTTGGTTGGTTTGTGTGTGTGTGTTTTGTGAGGCCATCATGAATTGTTAAACATATATCGTTAAACTATTATATCTTTTACGTAATATTGGAAGAAACTAGGATCACTGCCAAAGGAAGAGGGCACTGTCTAATTTTTTATTTGATGAAGTTATCCTAAATATTGGGGAAAATGCAGTTGCACTTTAACCAAAGAACAAACAAACAAACAAGAATAAAACTCTGACCGAAAATATCATGAAGCAACATCAAACCAGGAATCTTCTTAAACATTATCCAACCATCTAAATTTCAGGTCGACAGAGATGTTAGGAACCAGCGTTCAAGCACTCGAGGATGATGGTGACGGAGCAAGGTTAGCACCGTCAGCGGAAGCACTCGAGGACGACGCTGTCGAAGCGGGGTCAATAGCATCTCTGCTAACACTCAAGGTCGATGATGATGGTATGGTCGCGAGGTCAACAGTATCCCTGGCCTCTTCCAGTTTCCTTGCTTGCAGAGCTTCCATTGCTTCACCCAGTATCCCTGTCACCTTCCCTCCTAATTCTGGCTCAAGCTGTTCACCCAGTGGGTACAATTTCTCATCTTGAATCTGCAAGATAAACAAAGTATACGACCTAACTAAAAATTCACCCTTCATTGACATAAATGGCTAATATATAAACACGCGTGCCAAGTAAAATTTGTAACTGTGAAATTAGCACGTCCTAATATAATTCCACTGTCCTTACTGGATGTTGTTTCTCCAGGTAAGAAGAATCTACAGCAGTGGTGGTGGTGTTCTTGCTTGGAACAGATGGAGTAGAGACAGTACTATCAGTTTGTGCGAAGCCAGGGGGAACCATCACAGAGTTGGCATTCACATTCATAGAATTTGGCATGTATGTGAAGGCTTGGTTGGTATTTGGGTACACCATCTGCATTGTAAAAGCAAGAAAGTCAGGTGAATTGACTACTTGTGACCTAATCGGAACATGGGCACGGCTGGATGCACTTTGCAAGAGTAGCTGATGCATTAAGGATTAAAAAAATTAAGTCAAAAAATGTTCATCTCTCATGCCATAATACCTGTCGGTGTAGATTGATTTCTTGATGCACACCACGCCAAGCATGGTGTAGTGGCCTCGGCATGTTATACGTATATGGCGTCATGCCGCTAGGAACCCAAGGAGTGAAATGCTGTTGTAGGAATTGTTGATACCCGAAGCCTGCAGGAACCTGTGGTGGGAACATGCCAGGCACTCCTGGACTGACGTAGAACTGACGGGGAGCAAAATTTTGTGGTACTGCGGGTGCTAGAACTCCTGTGTTCTGAAAACGAGCAAAGTGTGCCTAGAAACAATGTCAGTAGCATTAAGCTTGTGCTGTGTCCCTTGTTTATATTCTTGAAACAGTTGCAGATCTAATGTTCAAATATTCAGTGACACACAGGTGACAAGAGAGAACCTGTTTTACTTAAGTTTATTTGGACGGTAAAAAAATAACCATTTTGTTAACACTGATCCACATTGATTCTCAGTCTATGTTATTCTTAGGATGGGACAATATACAACTTATTTATAACTGAACTGATTTTCTTTTAGTTCATCAGCTATGTGTAAAAATGAAACAAATAATACGTAAATAATTGGACATGTAGTAGACATGACACATAGCAATATTAGAACTCAAACAGCACTTATCAGCATATAAGATTAATTAAAAGAAGTCACTACTTATCACTTATCAGCAGAAGGCACCTAATGTACAAAATGATCACTTGGGAAAGATTTACCACTAGCATCGCTCGTCTTTCCTCTTTGCGTTGAGCTACACCAACATACAATGGCTTTTTGCCGACTATCTTCCTGTTCATCCCGTCAATCTACCACATTGATCAAAGATGATTTAATAATCTAAACTAGTCAACTGGATGCATTGGGACGTTTGCATACAACTAAACCATGTTACTTACAGCCTTGTGGACAACTTCAATAGTTGTAAACGACACAAAGCCATAACCAAGTCACTAACCAAACTAGAAAACAAACTGCATGGACTAAACTTTAAAAAAGTCGCTCACTAACCAAGTCAACTCCCAAATGTTACACCATAAAAAAGATAGACAACACCAATAACAGAAACATGTCCTTTTGTTTAGATAGAAAGAAATAAGAACATAGACACACATTAATTGTAACCAAATTCTAGCTATTTGTTTTTTCCTAATCATATGCACATCCGAGTCCAAGTCGGATTGTGACAATGTTAACTTCCACGATGACGTTCTACACCATGCATGATGCACAATCTACAATGAAATCGTAAGGAAATTTAAACTCTATTTCCATTCTCTTATGTTCTTAATTCCCGTGTGCAATCTACAAATCTTGGCTATCTAATAAATAAACCGTGTGGCCCAATTTAACACAGAGCTAAATTTTCTCTCGCTAACCAATTCAACTCCCAAAAGTTAGACCGTAAGTAAGATAGACGACGCCGATAATATGAACATAACATTTTTTTATGACAGAATCCTGCAAGTAAAAAAAATGCATTAACTAAAATAATAATCGTGTGTGCCTACTTGCTTTTTCAAAATAATATATCCGATTTTGAGTCGGATTCCGACATATTCGGCAACATTATTTTCCGCGTCGAATTTTACAGCATGGTGCACAATCTACGCAGAAATCTTAATAGGATCTTAACCCAAATTCTATTCTTTCCTATTCGTAATGACCAGAAGAAATCTATGAAGCCATAAACTCAGATGGAATCAACAACTAATGTTAGCTAATTTGAAACAAACCAACCCAAAGTTCACAAAAAACTACAATTCCTCTCGCTGACGATTCAATCCAAGTATTACGGCGTAAGTAAGATAGACATCAACAATAATGGGAACATTTAGTTTGTGACAAAAATATATAGGTAGATAAAAACACATTAATTACAACCGGTGTGTGTGTGCCTACTTGACTTTTCCGAACCATACATCCGACTCTAAGTCGTATTCCGACAGCATTTGTTTCCACTTAACGAACTTTTAACCCACATTCAGTTCCCTCCTGTTTATATTTTCCAAATTGCCACACCAACTTATGGAGGAATCGATGGAAACAACAATGAATATTGGTTACACTAGAAAACAAACTGCATGGACTAAACTTTAAAAAAATCGCTCACTAACCAAGTCAACTCCCAAATGTTACACCATAAAAAAGATAGACAACACCAATAACAGAAACATGTCCTTTTGTTTAGATAGAAAGAAATAAGAACATGGACACACATTAATTGTAACCAAATTCTAGCTATTTGTTTTTTCCTAATCATATGCACATCCGAGTCCAAGTCGGATTGTGACAATGTTAACTTCCACGATGACGTTCTACACCATGCATGATGCACAATCTACAATGAAATCGTAAGGAAATTTAAACTCTATTTCCATTCTCTTATGTTCTTAATTCCCGTGTGCAATCTACAAATCTTGGCTATCTAATAAATAAACCGTGTGGCCCAATTTAACAAAGAGCTAAATTTTCTCTCGCTAACCAATTCAACTCCCAAAAGTTAGACCGTAAGTAAGATAGACGACGCCGATAATATGAACATAACATTTTGTTTATGACAGAATCCTGCAAGTAAAAAAAATGCATTAACTAAAATAATAATCGTGTGTGCCTACTTGCTTTTTCAAAATAATATATCCGATTTTGAGTCGGATTCCGACATATTCGGCAACATTATTTTCCGCGTCGAATTTTACAGCATGGTGCACAATCTACGCAGAAATCTTAATAGGATCTTAACCCAAATTCTATTCTTTCCTATTCGTAATGACCAGAAGAAATCTATGAAGCCATAAACTCAGATGGAATCAACAACTAATGTTAGCTAATTTGAAACAAACCAACCCAAAGTTCACAAAAAACTACAATTCCTCTCGCTGACGATTCAATCCAAGTATTACGGCATAAGTAAGATAGACATCAACAATAATGGGAACATTTAGTTTGTGACAAAAATATATAGGTAGATAAAAACACATTAATTACAACCGGTGTGTGTGTGCCTACTTGACTTTTCCGAACCATACATCCGACTCTAAGTCGTATTCCGACAGCATTTGTTTCCACAAAGATTTTTTGCCATATCGGGAAACCCGAATCGGTTACGGATTCTAACCCTGATGTCAGTGCTCGGCAGCATGTTCTACAAACTGCTGATTCCATTATCTTCCCAATCTACAAACTGCCGATTCCATTCTCTTCCTAATCTACAGTGCCTTGAAGTTATATTTCTTGTTGTGATCTATCGAAGCAAGGGTCTTGGTTTTTTTATGGAATGTGCATAAACCCAATCTATAAAGAAGTCTTACCGAGATTTAGTCAAAATTCCATTCTCTTCCTAATCGCCAAATGCAATCTATGAAGTCATTCCCTCATTGGTAACAATGATCAATCTTGGCTGACTTGAAAACAAATCATGTGACCTAATTTAATAAAAACTACAATTCCTCTCGCTAATGATTCAACTCCCAAATGTTACACCATAAATAAGATAGACAACCACCAGTAATATGAACATGTCATTTCGTTTACGGCATAACTCAGCGAACAGATAAACACATATTAATTGGAACAATTGTGTGTGTCTACTTATTTTTCCCAAATCATACATCCGGTTCTGAGTCAGATTCCGACAACACTATATTATCTACGGCGATTTTCTACCCCATGGTGCACAATCTATGGAGAACTCTTAACAGGATTTTAGCCCAAATTCCTATTCTCGTCTGTTCATAATAAACACAAGCAGTGTATGAAGCCTTTCACTCAGACACAAACAGCAATTAATGTTGGCTAATTTGAAAACAACCAACCTAACTTAACAACAAACTACAATTCAACTTGTGATTCAATTCTCAAGTGTTACGACCTGAATAAGAAAGACATCACCAATAATAGGAACATGTCAATTTCTTTTACGACAGAAATATATGGTATGTAGGTAAACACACGTTTAATTGCAACCACTGTGTGTGTCCATTGGCTTTTGCCAATCATTTATCCTATTCCGAGCCCGATTCCGTTAGCATCAGATTCCGCAAACCCGAAACGGTTACGGATTCCAACACTACTTATGTTAGTGACACGTTGTTCTACAAACTGCAGGTCAACACACTATCTACACGCGTTCCATCAAAAGACCCTCGCCTCTGTTGACCAGAACAAGAAAATGCCAAAATAGAACTTCAACCGATGGTGTGCCACATCTTGTATGGGAAATCTAGTAAATCACAGACTTCACAACCAAGATCTAAAACCACGCATCCTCGTAAGTTCTTTGTATCCCCAATCCAAGCCTGAGTAGATGAACATGCAAAGAGACAAAGACAACCCAAAAAAAAGAAAAAACAAGAGATGAAGCCAAACTCACCGTCCTCCCGACTGTAGAAATTCACGTAGGCATAACCAATTGACCTGCCAGTGACGTCCCGGCAGACACGGAGGGACGTCACGGGCGCCACCTGGCAGAACAGGGCGTAGATATGCCCCTCCGCCACGCCATCATCTAGGTCGCCGACGTATAGCGAGGCCCTCGAGCCCAACGCCGGTCCAGGAGGACGCAGCATGACAGCCGGGACCAGCAACGGGCGACCTGCCATTGCGTAAGATGCTCGCCAACCAGTGGCCAGGCACGGGATCGATCGGTCGATCGATCGAGCAAGAGTGCTTGCTCAAAAGGCAACAGAATACAGTCTCGGAAGGCACAGGATGGATTCATCGAGCAGGGGTGTTTTTATAGGTGAACGCTCTTGGATGGATATGCTCTCGAGTCCTATACTCGCTTCTCATTAATGGATGCATTAATTACTTCCTTTCTTTGTGTAATGATAAGTGTTGGGCATTAACTTTGGGGTCGAGGAGACGAGTGTGTTTTTGATGGAGATATCTACACGCTGGAGATTGATTTTGGGTCCACATATACTACTATAGGAATTAGTAAGTTCGATCAGTTTCCAGGGCCATATATCACTACCATTTAATGTTTGGGATACTAAACTGGATCGAGCGTAGAGTGTGTGTGCTGATGGCTTAGACTCGGTCAAGTTGTCTGCTCAGCATTTTGAAGTCGGCGTTCAAAAAAATTTCAAAGAGCAAAATAGGCAAAGATTAGAGTTTTAGCACTACGATACTATGGGTGTTGCGTTTGAAGGGAACATAAGTTTCCCCTAGCAGCTCTTCGGGCAGTGACTACTGACTAGGAGGGTTAGGGCAGATCCAGGGCGATTCTACATGTACGATGTGGGGTCAGCTGACCCCATAATTTTTCTGATTGTAAGCTTAATTTTATTCGTATTTGTGCAAGAAAATAAGACATTTAAAAAACATTAGTGCATTTGAATGCACAGCTTCCTGGTGCTGGCACCGCCCCTGGTCAGATCATGTCCCCTTGTTGTCATCCGGGGAAACTAGTCCTCGGCCACCGCCATACTTCCATCTCGAGCTATATATTCGGGCTATGCCAGCCGGGTTTTGCCGAGGCGGTGATGTCCAAGTGGTTCGAGGCGCTCGACTCCCCAACCAATCGATGTTGGTGTTATACACTTGGCATCACTGTACCAAATTATCCATGCAATTCATGCGGGGTTGGGGGGGAGGGGGGAAACCTAGGCCAGACTCGAAGATCCGCAAGGTGGGGCTCCTTGTGGCCATCAAGTCCTTTGATGATCGGTCAACCACGACGGGTCTAGATCCGGAGGAATGGATGGAGAGATGTGCTCTCGAGGATAGCATCATGACGTTCTTTCAAAACGATGAGATTTACTGTCATCTTAGGGTCGTTTAATTTGACATTTAGGGGTGACTCCAACACGGCATACTTCGAGGCTATTGCCAATGGCCGTCATAGTGATCCTCGGTTGTGGTCCTTTGGGATGGTGTCACAATGCTTTAGGGCAAGGTGGAAATCCACTCTCACATTGACGATTTTTACAAAAACCTTTTGAACAGTCAACAATGGGCTGGGGTGAGTCTTCGATATGTGGGTCTCAGAGGGGGCGGCTGAGGCTCATGGAGCCTTTTTTAGAAGTTGAAGCGGCAATGAACTCGATGAAACCCGACTCCGCCCTGGGCCCGGTTGGGCTTCCTGTCCGGTTTTTTTGTGAAATTCTAGAAGATCATCAAAGGGGTGGTGATGATTATATTCTGAGATTTCTATAATGCGGTGCTCGACGCATCCCGCCTTAACTATGGAGTGGTTACGTTGATCTCCAAAGTAGTTTGGGCGATGGACATTCGCCAGTTCCAGCCAATCATGCCTATTAACGTGATCTTCTGCATCCTAGACGAGGCGCGCGCCATGAGGGAGGCACCTATAGTGGCTAGAATTACCCATCCAAACCAGTCGGCCTTCATTAAGGGTGATCTAATTCATGATGGGCTACTGGCGCTACATGAAATCATTCACTGGGTTAAGACTAAACATCAAAAGGCAGTATTTTCAAGATTGATTTCAATAAGGCTTATGATACGCTTAGTTGGGTTTTCTGGAGAGATTCCCTTCAGCGCAAAGGGTTAGATGGTAAATGGGTTACCCGCATTATGTAGCTTGTCAGTAGTGGGCATACTGCCATTAACATTAATAGGGAGATAGATCCATTTTTTAAGCCCTCAAGGGGGGGTTGAGGCAAGATGAACCACTCTTTCTGTTCTTATTTAATATTGTTATCGATGGCCTAGCATCCATTATGGATAAAGGGAGATGTGCTGGCCATTTGTGTCTGGTGGTGGCCCAGTTGATTGCAGTAGGTGGAGTCACGCACCTCCAATATGCGGATGACACCATCCTTATATGGAGTGAACTCCAAGGGATATAATAAATTTGCAGTTCCTGCATATTTGCTTCCAAGAGATGTCGTATTTGACGATTAATTTCGCCAAAAGTGACGTGATGGTACTGTGTTATTCGGAGCAGGAGCAGTTGGAAATATGCCCTAGAGGCAATAATAAGGTGGTTATTATTATATTTCCTTAATTATGATAAAGGGTTATTATTCATGCTAGAATTGTATTGATCGGAAACTGAAATACATGTGTGGATACATAAACAAATACAATGTCCCTACTAAGGCTCTACTAGACTAGCTCGTTGATTAAAAGATGGTTAAGGTTTCCTAACCATAGACATGTGTTGCGCTTGATAACGGGATCACATCATTAGGAGAATGATGTGATGAACAAGACCCATCAGTTATCTTAGCATATGATCCTTCAGTTTATTGCTACGGCTTTCTTAATGTCAAATACATATTCCTTGGACCATGAGATCATGCAACTCCCGGATACCAGAGGAATACCTTGTGTGTTATCAAACATCACAACGTAACTTGGTGATCATAAAGGTGCTCTACAGGTATCTCCAAGGGTGTCTGTGGAGTTGGCCTGAATCGAGATCGGGATTTGTCACTCCGTATGACGGAGAGCTATCTCTGGGCCCTCTCGGTAATACAGCATCACAAGAAGCTTGCAAGCAAAGTGACTAAGGAGTTAGTTACGAGATGATGTATTACGGAACGAGTAAAGAGACATGCTGGTAACGAGATTGAACTAGCTATGAAGATACCGGCGATCGAATCTCGGGCAAGTAACATACCGACGGACAAAGGGAACTACGTATGTTGTCAAAAAGGTTCCACCGATAAAGATCTTCGTAGAATATGTAGGAACCAATATGGGCATCCAGGTCCCGCTATTGGTTATTGACCGAAGAAGCGTCTCGGTCATGTCTACATCATTCTCGAACCCGTAGGGTCCGCACGCTTAACTTCGTTGACGATATAGTATTATATGAGTTATGTATGTTGGTGGTCGAATGTTGTTCGGAGTCCTGGATGAGATCACGAACATGACGAGAGGAGCTCCGGAATAGTCCGGAGGTAAAAATTGATATACGGGATAATAGTTTTTGGTCACTGGAAGGGTTCCGGAATTCACCGGAAGGGGTTTCGGATGTTTCCCTAAATTTTCAGGTATGAGAACACTTTATTTGGGACAAGGGGTAAAGCCCGCAAGGTTTTAGGAAGGTGCAAAAGGAGTTTTGCAAAGGCCAGGGGTGGCGTCTGGGGCCAGATGCCAGGGACCCTGGCGTCTGGTCCTGGAGTCCGAGAAGGACTCCTGCCTTGCGGGCTAAACCGACTTTGATGAGGCTCTTTCTCCAATAAATGATCCTAGGACTCAACATATAAATAGAGGGGTAGGGCTATCACCCTAGAGACATCAAGATTCACCAAGCCGTGTGTCGGCAACCCCGCCCCCACTAGTTTATCCTCCATCATAGTTTCTGTTGTGCTTGGCGAAGCCCTGCGGAGATTGTTCTTCACCACCACCGTCACCACGCCGTCATGCTACCAGAACTCATCTACTACTTCGTCCATCTTGCTGGATCAAGAAGGCGAGGACGTCATCGAGCTAAACGTGTGCTGAACGCGGAGGTGTCATACGTTCAGTACTCGACCGGGAAGGATCGGGAAGGTGTATGACTACTTCAATCGCGTTGGTAAACGCTTTAGTTTAGCGATCTTCAAGGGTATGGAAATGCTCTCCCCCTCTCATGGCTATGCATCTCCTTGGATAGATCTTGCGTGTGCGTAGAATTTTTTTGTTTTCCATGCAACGTTCCCCAATAGGAGCTATCCTCCATAGCCAGCCTCCTAAATTGCTTCCCAGGGTCATTCCCTATTAGGCACCTCGGTCTATCAGTTAGTGTGTCGATGGTTTGTTGGAGAGATCCGCGACCGGTGATGGAGAGGGTGAGACATGGGTAGATTTGTGGCAAGGAAGATTGACTTCTAAAGCCGGGAAATCGATTCTCATTATATCTTCCTTGGCTAGCCTTCCTACGTTTGCGATGGGGCTATACCTTTTTCCTCAAGGAGCCCATGCGGACATGTACAAATATCAATCCAAATTCTCGTGGCAAGGTGAGGTGGATAAGCAGAAATATCATATGGTCAAATGGCGGGACATTTGCATGAGAAGGACTAGGGGGTCTGGTCATCACGTCAGGTCGTCGCATGAACCTGCGCCTGATGAGCAAATGGATCTAATTAAGGACAAATATCTTAAGGGGCGGTCTTTCGCTCATTGCTCCACGACCAGAGGCTAATATTTTGGCACGCCATTCAACCTATCAAATCGATTTTCCGTCTGGGATTTGCTGATCGTGGAGAGAGGAATGGACACCCATTTTTTGTTGAATAGTTTAGCTTGATGACCGACCACTCCTTGTTCAATTCCTGGTGCTCTTCGCCATTCCGGATCAACCTTCTATCTCAGTGGAATTGGCGGTTGCGGATGCAGGGAGGAACCTCACATTCCACCGCTCTTTCGGTCCCCTTGAATCC
>NW_024118424.1:0-15882 GCF_003073215.2 Triticum urartu
TCTTGATGCTAACTATCATGCTGTGGCTGATTGTGATGGGCAGCACCAAGTAGCACTCTATCCAATCTAACCTAGCATATTTACAAGAATATTAGATATTTGCAGATATGAATGGATAGTAGAAATAAGAGAATTTCAACAAAAATAAAAATGAATTACATGTTGTCCAGAATAACATTTTTTATATTATAAAACAAGAGTAAACATGTGGTTTCTTAAAATTAATCCAAAGAAAGTGTGTCAAATGAAATTCAAATGACAAAGTAACAAAATACACATCACAGAACTCCAAGTACTATAGCAGCAGTAGTTGAGCCATATAAACCCGCCAACGAAATGGCATATCACAAACAAACAATCCCCACATGATGTGTAGACTTGTTGACACATGAACATTTGAAGTTTATGTCATCCGGGTCGACGAGCAGCGGCAATATTTATGTTGCAACTACATCTCAAAGGGCTGACAAAATAGTAAACCATACTTGCTTGCCAAGTAAACTTCAAATGGCATAGAAAATTTCAACAAAGAATATGATACAGTTTCCTTGAGCCATCTCCCACACTTAGTTTTATTCATGAAACATTAAGCTATGTATTTGTTATTAGATGAAAATTCAAAATTTGTAATGTACTGGACTATGAAACTTGAAAATACCTGATAAACAATAAAATAATAGATAGGGAAGTGCAGCTTGAAATGATCATGCATCGTTTATATTCATTTACGATATACAGAAAAGCTTTTCTATCATAAACCCATTGATTTTATTATCTGTGTTACTTCTGTGCATAACAATTTTATATGCTGCCGACTTGACCAGCATAGTACTATTATTTATAAAAGAAAACAATAATGAAATGAAATGAACCAGTATATATTTATACAAGGTGGCAGCAGTAGGAACAAGCCTTGCTCCTACTTCACGAATCAGACTACAAATTTAGTCTGATGCACGGATATATAGGTACGATTCAGACTACAAATGTGAAATAGGAGCAAGGCTTGCATGAACCAGTATATATTTATACAAAGTGGCAGCATTAGGAACAAGGCTTGCACGAACCAGACCACAAATTTAGTCTATACATATCTTAAAAATTACTTTACGTTAATGAAGGTACAAGCTGAATCAGAACACATGTAGAAGCAATCACGGATATAGGTATAGATGCTGAAACCTTCCAGGACACAAGCGAGAAGATAAATTGGATTGTTTTTTTATATAACATCAAGGTCTATAAATGCACAAAGATATTCAGTGGTGGACATTGTGAAGACGATACTATTTTTTGTCTAAATTTACGAAATGAATAATCTGATTGTGTTAGGTAGTTGTCAAGCATGTCTTACCATCAAAGCTCTGTGCATCTAGGCATTCTAGTTGTCCTATGCTTATGCCAGCTACTGGACTGTAACTTCGACCAATTTTTCCAACATAACCCATGTGCTCTCTGCTCTCTGCGCTATCCTTACTCCCTTTCACTTTCAAAAATATTAGAATAAGTGAGGATGGATATACAGTTGTTTGCAAACACTTAGTTGGTTCACAGCCATGTTTGTAAGGCAACAAAAACAAAGATGTATTTTGTATGCCCATAGTTTTACCCAAGTTTCAGCCATGAGATGAAGGTTCCTCCCTGAAAACCAGCTAAGGCCTTGGACAACTTACTACAACTAGATCAGAGAAGCACATGATCTCACTTTAAGGAAGAGACAGAATAACTTATCTCAGATGACCCAGCTATGCAGAGCCGAATAGTGGGCACCTGTCCAATGCTTCAGTCCTTGCATGTGAGGTCGCGGTTGGGGGTAGCGGAACCCACTGTTGGTTCCACGCCGCCGTCAGGGAGGAAGAAGCAGAGGCCGGAGGTTGGTCGCGCCGCTGCGATCCAGTATGTGCGCGTGAGATGTATGCCAATCAATCAAAGGAACTTGTTAAATACACACACACACAATCCGATCATGTATCAGTGGTTTGTCATGTCATGTTCAGATTCAGAATAAGCTAATAGAACCCAGTACAGCAAGAAACTGAACATGCTTATGGAAATAACTCCTTAAGTTAAAGCGTTAACCATCAAGATTTTTTAACATTTGTGAAGCACGTCTGTACATTGAGAAAGTAATATTAATAGCAAATCGAATAGCAGGAAATGAAAACAAGTGCAACTCTAGCAGTCTACCGATATGGCGCTCTTGTTGCATTGAAATTTTATTCAGATGTTTCAAAATACCATTTTCTTTTTTGTCCCGTGTGCAGATATTTCTTTTGGGGGCGTTTAATTTTTCTCCAAAACCACCGACTAACCTAGACTGAAATGTTTGCCAACTTAGTTTCAGATCGATCCCCTCATCCTGTTCTATTCTATTCTAGCTGTAGAATTAGGTAGCCACAGACCAAAATCAACAAATATACTGATTCGTGGAAATTATCTTGGCGTTACAGAAGATAAAAGACGAACTGGCCTATGAGATTAGTCCAAAGAAAAAAAACAAGAACAGGTGGATCTTGAGTTTCAGTGTATGGGGCTGGCGGGAGATCAGACCTCATGGACGGGGAAGGAAACGCGATGCCGCTGCGTTGCTACCTCCAGTGAGCCGTGCAGTAGACTGGCCATCGCACGGCCACTCCGCTCCAACAAGCCGGCGTCGGGTTTGACCTCCATGCCCGATCAACACAAATGTTCGCAAAGTTAAGAGGTCATCCTAAATTGAATTGGATTCAGTTAGATTCATCGCTGGAAAAGATAGTAGATGTGCTAGTGCGTCCTTACCAACATAGGGAGGAAGAGTCATGGGAGCCGATCCAGATCTAGTAGAGACGGACGAGAATTTCCTTCGCTTCCAGGCGTGCTCCGGTTGGTTCCGTTGGAGGAGCAGGAGCAGGACAATGGGAAGGAATAGGACGGTGGCGGTGCAAAGGAGGAGGATACGGTGACGCGGCACGGGCAGGGCAGGAAGTCGCTAACTAGAGAGGGCCGAGATGGGGGCGGCGGCGAAGGAGGAGGAGAAAGGGTGGGAGTACCTCTAGGGTTAGGTTTTATATACGGGGAATGGTTTAGGGCTTCACGCGGGCTTACGTGGGGTTGCGGGCTATACTAGTCTGTCCAGGACGGTTTCTGAAACTGTCACCGCAAATCCGTCATGTATTAACATATTTCTTGTAGTGTCAGCTCGGACCCACCGGAAGTGCCTCCTTATTACGCACAAAAAAATGAATACCCCCTGCTAGCTGGGACCCACCTTGGTGGGAGGCTGACTTGTGGGCCTACTAAGTTGACGGGGACAGAGGGCTTTGTCAACTTAGTCAATATAAACGATTCTAGCTCCAGTGACCGTACGATGTCCATCCAACGGCTGTAGTGCTTCTTCAACCTCTGGTCTTCTTGCTCCAGCCGCCCAAAGCAGCGCCGGTCGTGCCGCATGCTCCTGCCTCCCGTGCCCGGATGTGCTGCCGCGGAGGCCTCACCGCCCCCTACTATTCCCACCGCCGTCCAGGCCCTGCAGCAACGGCAGCCTCACACAGCAGCCGAACCAGTGAACCCTCATACTCCTTTCCGCGCGGGCTTCCACTGTCGCGTCTTCCCCGGCTCCACGTCGTCCCCTTCCTAGGCCTCGGCGTCGTCCACCGCCCTGGTGCTCTCAGTGCGGTGTGGTCAACGTGGTTAAGAAACGACTTCCATCGGACGTGGACTGTACGTGGAGAGACTAACAGCTGGGTCCACGGCCCCAGCAAGGAAGTGCCTCCTTATTATGCGGAAAACAATGATTCCTCCATCTGGCAGCTGGGACCCACCAGACGGGCCACTGTATTTCACGAAAAAATCATTCCCCCTGACTGCTGGGACCCACCAGCTACATCTTCGCACGGAGGGAAGTGCGTCCAGGCAAAAAAATAACGATTCGCCCCCCTGACTGTTGGGACCCACCAGCTACATCTTCGCACGCAAGGTAGTGCATCCGGGCAAAAAAATGATTCGCCCCCGTGACTGCTGGGACCCACCAGCTACATCTTCGCACACAAGGAAGTGTCTGACAGTCAGGACCCACCTGGTCGAAGCATACGTAGCGTTGTCATTCTGGTCGCGAACGTGTACGTACATATATACTGGTGGATGTAGAGGCGCGCACGTGTCGTAGTAGAGGCGCGCACGTAGCATGTACACGTACGTACAGCGACCAGGGTGCAAGAAAAAAAATACGGTCACGTATGTGTACATACGGGTAGGGTCTCGAACGCCTACTCGCGCATACTTACGGTGAGGGCTCGTGTACATGGCTGGGTCGGAACGGAGAAACAACATCGTCGTCGTGTCCATGGGGAGGCAACGGAATGCGTCGTGTTCATGAGGAGGCAACGGAACGCGTCGTGTTCATCGGGAGGCAACGGAATGCGTTGTGTTTCTCGGGAGGCAACGAAACGTGTGGGAGCCAACCGGCTGGGTCGGAACGGAACGCGTGGTCGTGTTCATCGGGAGGGCTTGGACAGAACAGGCGATGGAAACGAGTCCCGGCGTACCGTAGAACGGAGGAAACAGACCTCCTATGGTCGAAACGGGGGTCCTGTTGATCGGGAGGGGTGTGGCATACCGCAAAACGGAGGAAACGGACCTCCTACGGTCGAAACGGGGGTCCTGTTGATCGGGAGGGGTGTAGCGTACCGCAAAACGGACGAAACGGACCTCCTACAGTCGAAACGGGGGTCCTGTTCATCGGGAGGGGTGTGGCATATCGCAAAATGGGACTCCACGGGATATTGTTCATCTCCACCGTCGAGCTCCTCCAGCCTCCACGGGCTACCGTCGACCTCCTCCAGCCTCCACGAGCTCCTGTTCATCCAGCCTCCACCGCGCGCTACTCCAACGGCTACTGTTCAATCACCCCTCCACCGTCTACTGTTCATCCAACCCTCCACACCACGGGGGCCTGTTCAACCACCCCTCCACCGTCTATTGTTCATCCAGCCCTCCACACAACGGGGTCCTGTTCATCCAAAGGCAACGCCACTGCTCACTGTTCATCCAACTCCCCCCTGGCAACGCTCACTGTTCATCCAATCGATCGGCTTCAGTTAGCAGCAGTAGCGAAGGAATCGCTCGATCGGGTTCAGTTAACAGCCATCAATCGATCGCTCGGGTTCAGTAACGCGTAGCCTGCAGTGCAATCGCTCGGGTTCAGTTAGAGCCCAACGCCTCGCTCGGGTTCAGTTAGAGCCAACGCCTCGCACACACGCGCATACGTGTACAAGAGAAACGCGCATCGCTCGGCCCCCGACCTCCCACCGTAACCGGGAACTCCCTGAAATTTTCCTCGCCCTCGCTTCTACCATGATTTTTTCCGTCATGGATGGCCCAAAGAATGTCATGCAGCTGCGTCTCCGGCCCGCCCAGGATGAAAAGCCAATTTTCTGTCATGATTTTTTTTTCATCTCTACTCCTAGTGAAGCAGTTGGTAATCTCCGCCGGTCAATTTTCATCCCACCAGAGACGGTTAATTTTCGTCCTCGATCCCACCTCCCGCTACCCAGCGATCCCCCCTTCCTCCCTCCGAACCGACCAAAAAAACTAGCATGCTACTACGAGGCCCGTTGTGAAACACTACGGTTCAGCGACAAGAAATCGTCCTAAAAAAATCTACGACGGTTAACCTACGAAAATTAACCTAATCGTAGTATTCCCAACTGAAACGCTCGCACCCGAATCGTCGTGCCCTCGATGCACTTGCCCGTCACCGTCATTCGTCCCTATCGTCCCTAGGTACACGCACGACTCGAGCAGCAGTCGTGAGACGCCGCCCTCCATCCATCGCCCCAGATCCACCCCTTCGTTGCCGCCGCTTCATCCATTCGCCGCCGCCGTTCCATCGCTCCGCCGTGAATCCATCCCTTCATCATCGCCCCGCACATCAAAGCCACCGCCCTCCATCGGACCATCCCGGTTTAGGACCCGCCCCGGATCACGTCCAGGATCCTGACTTCTTGCTGGACCAAGGCGGCGTCCACCACGTCATGGTGTTATGCTAGTGGCGATTGGGAGGCGATCCGGGCTGCTAGGGTTTAACCATGACCTGATCATGGTGGCACCGGAGCATGTGAGGTGAGCGCTGCCGGACTCGTCCGCCTCGCCATCACTGATGATCGCGTCGGCTGTGGCCACGTCCCTCTCCGGACGGCTGTGATGATGGAGGGAACCGCCATCACTGCCAAGCTCTCCACCCATGGACGCGTCGGGTCGTTGCTCGGGGCCAGCCCCCCGCTGTGCTAGATCGCGCCTCGGCTTCAGCAGCCTGACCGTAGGGGTGAAGCAACAGCACACTCATACAGCAGGGATCAGGTCCGCCATTAAATTTTCCTGCGTGATGTGTAAGTAGACGATCTATTTGTAGTTTTTAGTATGCTAGATCGATTCAACAGAGCCAAACGCACGTATGTGCAAAGCTAGATCGTAAGCATACAGACAAGCAACTTGATTGATGTTCCCCACACGTACGTGATGCTCATGTTTCTCTTTATTTCTTTTTAATACTGACACAATTATGCCTCCGTGTGATTGATGTACTTTTTCATGTCACAAGGAATTTGGTATGCATGAAGATTTGACTGTGGTTGGAAGAAATTGTTGAACAATTGTTAGTAGTCCATTGTAATCTCTGCCATTTGACGCCGATGGCAAACAAAAATGTTGTTAATAATTTTCTGTATTCAGCCATGAACCACATGTGATGGCACCGCCGCGAGATTCCCAAGGGCAGCATGGTCATGTACAAGTTGGACAAGAAGGCGAGGCTCATCAAGGCCAACCGCGTCCTCCACTCCTCCATGGCTGGCCCACACAACTCATACTCTGTCTTCAGCAGCTGTGCAAGAGAGATCGCAGTGACAAGTGAAAGACAGAGATGATTGTACATCCTTGCTCCTTTTCTTCTTTCAGCATTACACACGTAGCAACACCATTCTCGCCATCCATCCCACAATGACAAGAGCCTTTCTGGAGCACAAACCAGGGCAATATCTTCCGCTTTTTGGTGCAGTAAAGTGGGGCAACAAAAACCACACTGAGGATCTTCGAGAGATATGACTCAACCGAAGAAGTGTGGCGGCTTGGGTTTCTAGGACATCGAATTGTTCAACATAGCTTTGTTACCTTGGCACTTATGGTGCCTCCTAACAGTAGCTGACTCTCTTTGTGCCTGTCACCTTAAATCTCTCTATTACCCAGACAATGATATTCTTAATGGCGAGCTGAGATCACATCCGTCTCAAGTATGGAGATCAATCTTGAAGGGAAGAGACGCACTCTCACATGGCATCATCAGGCGCATTGGGACCGGTGCAAATACCCGAGTTTGGGCTGAGAATTGGATCCTGAGAGACTCGTCGATGAGGTCGGTAGCTTAGCTGGCCAGCAATCCTCCAACTCTCGGTAGTATGGAGAGATGATAAGTTGCAACATTTTTTCTCCCCACAGCCAGGGATAATTTGCTAGGTCAGAGAGGGGTGGCTTCTAATGGCGCGAGAAAAGAGAGGTGTTGGAAATCCCTATGGAACACCAAAGTTGCTGGCAAGATCAAGACTTTTCTTTGGAGATTGGCAAGGCATTCGTTGCCATCAAAGGATGTGAGACATCATCTTAATATGTGCAACACAGATTCTTGCCTGCTGTGTGGAGTGATGGCCCACAAGTATAGGGGATCTATCGTATTCCTTTCAATAAGTGAGAGTGTCGAACCCAACGAGGAGCAGAAGGAAATGATAAGCGGTTTTCAACAAGGTATTCTCTACAAGTACTGAAACAAATAATGGTGAAGTGTTATGTAGTCGACGTTCACATAACACCACTAAAGGCTACACAACATACATCTTATCAAAATATCAAACGAATACGAAATTCACATGACTACTCATAGCAAGACTTCTCCCTTGTCCTCAGGAACGAACGTAATTACTCACAAAGCATATTCATATTCATAATCAGAGGGGTAATAATATGCATATAGGATCTAAACATATGATCTTCCACCAATTAAACCAACAAGCATCAACTACAAGGAGTAATCAACACTACTAGCAACCTACTAGCACCAATCCCGGACTTTGAGACAAGAATTGGATACAAGAGATGAACTAGGGTTTGGAGATGAGATGGTGCTGGTGAAGATCTTGATGGAGATTGCCCTCTCCCGATGAGAGGAGCGTCGGTGATGACGATCGTGATGATTTCCCCCTCCCGGAGGGAAGTATCCCCGGCAGAACAGCTCTGCTGTAGCTCTAGATTGGATCCGCCAAGGTTCCGCCTCGTGGCGGCGGAGTCTCGTCCTGAAAAGTTCCTTCTTATTTTTTTCTCATCGAAAGACCTCAGATAGGAGAAGATGGACGTCGGAGAGCCACCAGGGGGCCCACAAGATAGGGAGGGAGCGCTAGGGGGGGCGGGGGGGGCGCCCCCCACCCTCATGAGCAGGGTGTGGGCTCCTGGCCTTCATCTTTGGCGAGGATTTTTCTTTATTTATTTTAAGACGTTCCGTGGAGTTTCAGGACTTTTGGAGTTGCGCAAAATAGGTCTCTAATATTTGCTCCTTTTCCATCCTAGAATTCCAGCTGCTGGCATTCTCCCTCCTTATGTAAACCTTGTAAAATAAGAGAGAATAGCCATACGTATTGTGACATAAAGTGAAATAACAGCCCATAATGCAATAAATAACGATATAAAAGCATGATACAAAATGGACGTATCATGGAGGCACTCACTAATTGACTGTACGACTTGGTGGTGTGTTTGGGCTCTAGGTGATGAAGATTTAACTGACCATATCATTGAGACTCACGAATCCAATGTGAAAAACTAGCTTTTTTAACATGATGGATTCATTATCTCATCTGGACTTTGTGATCTGGACTGTGCACAGAAAAGCTATTCATTATCGCATCATGAGTCAATTTTTCAAAGCCCATTGTCAACTCACCTATCCATCATAAAATACATCTATGAGTTGGATGGCTTGAACACAGTGGCTATATTGACCAATCCGGCGAGACACACCCATGCAGTCAATATGCAACGAACTTAGGAGATGCTTCTAATCGGCCGCATTAAGATTCGTGTAGACAATGGATTGTCTCCTGATGGGACCACTGGAGCTGCTGCTCAAGTTTGCAGGGATGAACATGGTACCTCGTGTAAGACGTATGTTTGGGGAACTGCTCGACGCCCTAAACGGGGTGTGGCTATCTGATTATATAGTAGTACCAAGAGGTACAATACAATGTTAGAATAGATATATATAGAGGCTACGTATATATACAGTCTAACACCCTCCCTCAATCTTAACTATGGCCTGAAGTACAAAGTAAGTTAAGATTGCGCCTACAGCCTACAAACTGAAGTACAAAGTAAGTTTATATTGCTATGTTCATAAACGATTTTACAAATGTATGGTATATCATAAAAGCCTTCTTTCTATATACATTACGTAAGAGTCACCCCATTAATTAATTTATCTCTGCAGGGAGGATTGCCAATTATTGACGGGATAAGGCTCACTTCAAACATGCAACCACGCATGGAAAAGGACCCACCACCACATGATACTTGTGGCCGATCCGTGCACGATGTGCAAATCCAACGGCTATTGCTGTTCTCAGGCTATGCATGTCCGGCTGGATTGTATCACGGTCTATCTATCGTGCAAAACTTGTCGTGTGTATAGCACAACTATTTTCATCCTATTATTCTACTTATATTAAATAAGTATTTTACAACTATACATAATAAAATATGACAAGTCTTATGCATTTTTAATTGTGGCTCACATGTTATTAATTTAAATCTTTGTGTTCCATACAATCAAATATCATTGAAATATATTTGAACCGATTCCCCTAGTAAAGTCCAGGTTATCATCTATTTTATTTAGATGGAGACCCTTTTGTCTCATGGTGCATCATATTACAGTAACATATTATCACAAACATCTATCTAATCACTGCCACATAAGCAAACTTGATTCTAAACTCGAGGACAAACAAGTCGTCGTCGCTCCGCTCGGATTTGGTCCATGTCATCAGGCGTGCCGGGCGCCGATTGATGGATGGGCTCGTGTGATATGAGTCCATGGTGACGGGGCGACTGTGATCCCGCGAAGGTCGACACTTCATGAAACTAGAGGCCTTTCGGCCTTGGGATGTTGTAGCCACATTCTGTTGCTCCACTGCCACTTTTCAACATTGCGTGACTCGGCGGTGATCCTCCATCTCTGTCCCATTGGCGGGTGGAATGAGTGAGTCTGTAAGGTCCGCGACCGTCAAAAGGTTGTTGGCAGGAGTGTGATGGACATGGATACCTTATGACCCCTGCATTTCCAAGGACTCATCCATCTCGCGACCCCTCTGCAGAGTCGTGGAAGCGGTCTGGCATTGATGGCGGTGTGTCTCGCGACCTAGTGTCGACTAGATCTCACATGCCCGCATCTCGAGATCCTCCTACCACCAAGCGCACAGCTGCGGCCTAGCAATAAATGCAGCACAAGATGCCTCAATGGCCTTCTGGAATGGGCATAGATTGGAGCACAAGTATCGTTGCATCGGTGGTCACCTCGTTCAACGAGGCTCTGCGAGTATTATCTTTATTGATGTATACCTCTGCTAGTGAAGCAAAGATATATGAACTCTCGTACACACTAGATTCAACATCCAGAACCAACCACGTGCGACAAGCTAGGAAGTGTTATTGCCAGCATGTGTTACTCGTGGAGGTTCCAGGGGCTGCCCGAGACATGGTGCCACCAGAGGAAGCAGTGCCGAAACCTGAGGTCACATTACAAGAGCATTATGGGATGAGTTGCAGGCTCCCAGCAGCAATCGTTGTGTCGTGAAGAAGTGTGGGGGAGGCTGGGTGCCACGCCAGATCGACGGTGATGAAGTGAAGTGTGCAAAAATACATGAGCTGCCCGGTCTTGAACCCACCCCCAACCGACGAAGATGATACGACCTGGATCATAAATCCAACAGACACTGGCCCCATAGTGGGCACCAACTATCACAGAGATTTTCCGGAAATAAATGTGATAGATAAATTTTGGAAGGGCAAGGTGCACATGGATGATCTTGGTATAAGACTTCACGCCTTATATACAGAAGACAGTCTGGGAGTACAATGGCTGAGTTGTCATGCAATGTAATAGTGTGATCATGACAGACGTTACCACTAGATATGACTATGATGTTATATCTCTACTTTAGTGATGCAGTCAGTAATACATTTCTTGATTACCCACGATCGATCCTGTTGGGTGGTTGTCGTGGTAATGATTAAGTGGATGGGCTTTCACGATCCCGACCCAACCGAGTGGCTTACTAGATTGTCCTGGGCCACCCCAGGTTCACTGGGCCTCCCTTGCTGTGGTCCTACCCCGGGGTATCCAACCATCGGCTAATGTGAAAAGTTGAATAAACTTATCTGCCAGTTTTTTGGTGCAGTAAAGAGGGGCAACGAAAACCTCACTGAGGTTCTTCGAGAGATATGACTCAACCGAAGAAGTGTGGCAGCTTGGGTTTCTAGGACATCGAATTGTTCAACATAGCTTTGTTACCTCGGCACTTATGGTGCCTCCTTACAGTAGCCGACTCTCTTTGTGCCCGTCACCTTAAATCTCTCTATTACCCAGACAATGATATTCTCAATGTCGAGCCAAGATCACATCCGTCTCAAGTATGGAGATCAATCTTGAAGGGAAGAGATGCACTCTCACATGGCATCATAAGGCGCATTGGGACCGGTGCAAATACCCGAGTTTGGGCTGAGAATTGGATCCCGAGAGACTCGTCGATGAGGTCGGTAGCTTGTCTGGCCAGCAATCCTCCAACTCTCGTCAGCGAGTTGATTTACAGTACCTCGGTAGTATGGAGAGATGATAAGTTGCAACATTTTTTTCTCCCCTCAGCCAGGGATAATTTGCTAGGTCAGAGAGGGGTGGCTTCTAATGGTGCGAGAAAAGAGAGGTGTTGGACATCCCTATGGAACACCAAAGTTGCTGGCAAGATCAAGACTTTTCTTTGGAGATTGGCAAGGCATTCGTTGCCATCGGAGGCTGTGAGACATCATTGTATTATGTGCAACACAGATTCTTGCCTGTTGTGTGGAGGCACCGATTCATGGAGGCACTCACTAGTTGACTGTACGACTTGGAGGTGTGTTTGGGCTCTAGGTGATGAAGATTTAACTGACCATATCATTGAGACTCACGAATCCAATGCGAAAAACTGGCTTTTTAACATGATGGATTCATTATCTCATCTGGACTTTGTGATCTGGACTGTGCACAGAAAAGCTATTCATTATCGCATCATGAGTCAATTTTTCAAAGCCCATTGTCAACTCACCTATCCATCATAAAATACATCTATGAGTTGGATGGCTTGAACACAGTGGCTATATTGACCAATCCGGCGAGACACACCCATGCAGTCAATGTGCAACGAACTTAGGAGATGCTTCTGATCGGCCACATTAAAATTCGTAGGTCTAGCTCTGAATCAGGAGGCGCACAATCTTGCAAAATTTGTTGTATCGCTTCCTCAGGGTCGCCATATGTGGCTTATATCCCCCCCCCCCCCCCCATGACCTTCTTTGTATCCGGCTGAACATTATTCAATTTTAATAATGGTTCGGGATCCCTAAAAAAGTACCAAACAGTGACATCATCAAGGGGTTGGGAGATCCCCATATCACTATTGAGAAAGAGATAAACAGGAGCAGTATATGGTTTGCCAGCTTTGATTTTATGTTCCATGGTCGAGCCTCAAATCAAGATGCACTTAGTCTTGAAAATTTGTTGTATCGCTTCCTTAGGATCGCCATTTGTGGCTTCTATCTGTCATGACCCTCTTTGTATCCCGTTGAATATTTTTCATTTATAATTAAAGTTTGGGATCCCTAAAAAATGTAAGAAACAATGACGTATCAAGGGGTCTCTATCTTGTCTCAGAACAAAAATTCAAGGGGTCCCTGTTCTTCTAGTTTAGCTAACTAGCAGATTAATCTTTGCTGTAAAAAAACAAGTCGATTAAGCTTAGTCATATTGGTCACACGATGGTGCAAGAGTTCCCAGGATGGTCCATCAATTTTTTTTCCACGATGGTGTATCATAAAAAGTCAAACAACAATAGTGCAAATACGTCTTTGTGGCCGACGAGGGGCTCTAATCAAACAGGTACCAAACTTGTCATCAATATAATACATTAGCACACGGGCCACAATTTCTAGTAACTGGTGGGTAACCATAAAATTTTATCCGGGGGACGACTCGCACACAGACAAAAAAACATTCATCCCTCGCAACGCCCTCCTCTGGAGTTATGATCATTGCACTAGTGGACATCCCTAGTAGTTGAAGACGATGTTGGGATTGCTCATGGTGCCCCCTCTATGCGGCATGGTCAGTGATGGCAGGGAACTCCCCGAGAAGGGTGGCAGAAGGCTTTCTGTCTTTGCCATCGCCAAAATCAGGATGTGTCACGTCCCTCCTGGGGGCGTTGTTGTGGTCTCATTTGTCCCCCCTGGGTGTGTATTTGTGGTCTCATTCCCGAGCAACTGGGATTTGTTGAAATCGTGAAAAAGTGATGGCAACAGCGCATGATCGACCTTGAGGGTGGTGCTACTTGTGCACCCTGTCTCGCGCTCCGGGTGAAAACCTAGGTCTGCTCAGAGTTGATTATTCCTTGCAATGATGATGTTTTTGGGTCCTGACCTTGTTGAAGGCATTGCCCGGATATGCTTGGATTGGTTCTTAGGGGAGAAAACTTAGAATCACCTTTGGTGGTTGGATCCGGTGAAGGCAGCGCTTGAGCGTCGCTCCCCTCCTGAAGGAATTGTTGTTGAAGAACCTCGTCGTCCTTGTCGTGTTATCTAGTTGGTAAGGTTATGATAATTGCTGTAGTCGATAGCGGATTTATCACTTTGGACTTTTTGTTTTCATCGCTTAGGCATAACATTGGCCTTTTATGACTTCGTTATTGGCCGACGTGTTTTTATGTGTGCATGCGTTCATGTTGGTTGTTTTCATTCTATTTGTGGAGAGGCAGGGTGTGTGCTCATTTTGTTTGTATTCTCTTGATGCTTTATTTTGAGTCAATAAAGTTTAGTCTTTGTCCGAAAAACCAAGGTGAGCGACTAGCATATTTTAAATTACTTCTACGAATGTTCCAGTAGCGATGCCTAGTTACCTTATCGGTGTCTGTTGACAAATGGCTAAAAATAGCAGTTTTAGTACCAGCATGACTCAAATATACTGCTAGTCCCATTTCTTAGGGCACCTTCAAGGCCAAACCTTCCGCAACCGTCTGAACCATGAAAGCCATCCAACATGGTGCCGTATCGGTCAACGGAGCGGTCCGTGATGTCGCTTGAAGCTATGTCGGTAATTCCCGAAAGAGGAAGGGATGATGCAGCACAGCGGCGGTAGGTATTTCCCTCAGATATGAGATCAAGGTTATCAAACCAGTAGGAGAACCAAGCAACACAGCGTAAACAATCCCTGCACACAAATAACAACACCTCGTAACCCGACGTGTTAAAGGGGTTGTCAATCCCTTTCGGGTAGCGGTGCCAAAAATGGTGCGCGGAGGGAGATAAATTTGTGATACATTAAAATAATAGATCACAAATAAAATAAAGTGCAGCAAGATATTTTTTGGTTTTTGCTTTAGTAGATCAGAAAATAAAAGCAAATAAAAGAGTAGATCGCAAAGGCAAATATATGAGAAAGAAGACCCGGGGGCCGTAGGTTTCACTAGTGACTTCTCTCGAGAAAAATGACAAACTGTGGGTAAACAAATTACTGTTGGGCAATCGATAGAACCTCAAATAATTATGATGATATCCATGCAATGATCATTACATAGGCATCACGTTCAAGATTAGTAGACCGACTCCTGCGTGCATCTACTACTATTACTCCACACATCGACCGCTATCCAGCATGCATCTATTGTATTAAGTTCATGGAAAAACGGAGCAATGCAATAAGAACGATGACATGATGTAGACAAGATCCGTTTATCTATGGCGGTAGATATAGATCCCATCTTTTTATCCTTAGTAGCAATGATACATACGTGTCGGTTCCCTTTCTGTCACTGGGATCAAGCAACGTAAGATCGAACCCACTACCGGGCACCTCTTCTCATTGCAAGATAAATAGATCTAGTTGGCCAGACAAAACCGAGATATCGAAGAAGAAATATGAGGCTATAAGAGATCATGCATAAAAGAGATCAAGAGATAGAGATGAAGCCATCTAGCTACTAACTACGGATCCGAAGGTCTACAAAGGACTACTCACGCATCATCGGAGAGGCAGCAATGAAAGTGGTGAACCCCTTCGTGATGGTGTGTAGATTGGATTTGGTGGTTCTGGACTCTGCGACGGCTGGATGAATATTTCGTCGACTCTCCTAGGGTTTTGGGGATATTGGGGTATTTATAGAGCAAAGAGGCGGTCCGGGGGGCACCCGAGGTGGGCACAACCCACCAGGGCGCGCCTGGGCCTCCTGGCGCACCCTGGTGGCTTGTCCCCTCCTCGGGACTCCCCCAGGTGCAACCAGGGCCCAACATCTTCCATCTGGACCATAAAAAAATCTCCGTAAAGTTTTGTGGCATTTGGACTCCGTTTGATATTGATTTTCTGCGATGTAAAAAAGATGGAAAAACACCAACTGGCACTTGGCACAATGTCAATAGGTTAGTACCAAAAAATGATATAAAATGACTATAAAACATCCAAGATTGATAATAAAACAACATGGAACAATAAAAAATTATAGATACGTTGGAGACATATCAGTCTTGGCCCACCCACCCGTTTGTGATTGCCCTGGCCCACCCAAC
>NW_024118425.1:0-11502 GCF_003073215.2 Triticum urartu
GGGTGGGTAGGAGAGGGGAGAAGAAGAGGGCGGTTCGACGCGAGGAAGAGGAAGAGGAAGAAGGGGATCGGGAGGAGGAAGAAGGGGATCGGGAGGAGCGCGAGCGTACGATGCGCTGCGCGTCGCTTCGATCGAGTGGCCCGCGTGGGACAGCGGAACAGTTTGGCCGGTGCGCCATTTCTAAACACTTCCCCTGCTATATTTGCGCTGAGACTGCACTTATAACCGGTCTTGCACTAGAACCACTGTCAGACCATCGAGACAACAAAGCTTGGCGTGCCTAAAAAACTGCCCAGGAACCTGTACGGGATGATAATTGATTGCTTCTAGCTACTTCCTCGTCGCGTCTATAAAAGCAAGACGCCCCCTCTCATTACCACTTCTCCTTCTTACTTTTCTCATGCACACGTGATGCCTCAAGAATCCACATCTCGTATGGCAATGCCATTGAAATCCAGATCAGTTATCTATCCTTTTGATCCATCAATTTCACAGTAGTTGTTAGGTTGATGTATTTTCCCGGGCCATCACGTGTAGGAGTAGCAGGCATCGGTAGATATGGAACCACGTTTTCTGGCTGATGTAGCTCGCACTGCTTGCTGCTCTCCGCTCATGCCTCGTCATGTCTGGCCGACACTTGTGTCGTTGTTCGCCGCCTATATTATATCACCTGCTTCCTAAACGAGGGTATAGAACTCGCGATATGCAGCAAAGTCGGGCACATGACCCAGCCTCAGCCCATAAATTCAGAAATAATTGAAGTGGACTGGGTGAGGCCTGAAAACAAGGCACAACAGGGCAAGGGCTTCGCTGCCATGAGCAAGTAGGGTGCCATATCTCGCTTGTTGCAAGCGCCAGGACTTCCTCACCCACACCGGAGACCAAATAGGCCGCAGCCAATTTGGCACATTACAAACGTGTACAATTTGTCTTTTCGATAGAACTCAGGCAAAAATAAATTGCCGTTTTGAACCTATGTCTACTAATTTTATAATAATATTTGCAGAAAATAAAATGAAATTTGTTTTGCATGTTCCCCAAAAAAATGATCAAGTGATGTGAAGAATGTTCATGTTATTTAAAGAAAAGGTTCTGTAATAAAAAAAAATCTTTACAATTAGAAAAATGTTCATCTACTTTTTAAGTGATTATATTTTCAAAAAGTGTTCATATATTTGAAAGTAAGTTCTATATTTAAGAAAAATCATATGTGATTAATAAATTTTTCAACACAATTACTAAATGTCCATACCTTTTGGAAAGATATTTAACATTTTACAAAAATAAAGTTTTTTCAAATTATTCTGTATTTAAAAAATGTAATGTACTTTAAAAAGTGTTAACACATATTAAAACGTGTTCATGTAATTTAAGTAACTTTCAACGCATTTCTCAAAAAAAGTTACTTTGAACACGCCCTCAAGAGTATTCATTGTAAATATTCACATATTTACAAATATGCAAGTAATTTAAAAACTGTTCATGACGTCATTAAAACTGTTCACACAATTGAAAAAATATTAATGCATTTAATAAATGAGGTAATCTAATTGCTCAAAAAATAAACATAAGAATGGAAAATGGAAAAGCTAAAATCAAAATAAAAATCATGTCATGATAGAACAAAAAAATAAGCAAAGGAGAAAAGGGAAGAAAAAAGTAATGAAATAAACACCAAAAAAATTCAGAGACAAAACAAAACCACCAAAACACAAAACACATAGATAAAGAAGAAAACCACGATATTGGACATGTGTCCTGTGCGGTAGCAAGTAGAGGGCAGTGCTTGCTATATCTTGCAATATGCGAGATATGCATTTTTCAAGGAGAAAAAGGAAGACACCATGATATGAACACCTGTTCAACCCTTCGACAATTACATGAACTCAAATTTGAAGAATAGTTCCTTCTATGTTTATCACATCATGTGTCATCTCTTTAGTTGACTTAATAATTATTCTAAGCATGTTGGGAATGTATATCAAATTATACAAAGGTTGGGTTTGTGCTCGTTGAAGTTCTGTCGTATTGATGCTATGGTTCACTCAATATTATTTTAAATACCATTTCCTTTTACAATTATACGCAATCCATGTAATCATCATTAAAAAACAGTAAAACCGACCTAGCTAGGAGTCTCCACAGCGCTTCAACGTTGCTGGCCGTCCGATGGATCCATCGTACGTTATATGGGCATCTTCATTTGTCTTTTGGGCCGCTGCTCCGTAGAACTAGTTAGGACAACTGTTGTTTCGGCTCGTGCACTGGCTCGAGTGGCCCATTTAAATTTCTATTCTCATCCCGCCGTCCCCATCACCCACGAGGCCATGTCCTTTCCTCTCCTCTCTGCTCATCCACCATGGCCGCCACCGTTCGCCTCACCTCTGTCATCTCCGTTGTAAGAGAAATAGAGAGGAAAATTGGTGGAATTGATGGATGTATTGCTTGAGCCTCCTGGGCATATATATAGGAGTAAATGATCCTCTTGGAGTACAAGAGAAGAAAACTAATTTCTAGTCTACCCTATGTTTCCTAATAATCATGATACTCAACATCCTCCCGTAGTCACAACGGTAACGTTGTAGATAGTGAGACTATAGAATAATCCAAATATAAGCCGACATACATCTCCCACAGTCGTAACGATTGATGCATCGCGGATGTTGTGAATGGAGTGGAAACCAACGAGGTTGTTCAAGCAAGGATGTATCCCTTTGTGCCATTGTCGTGGTGGCGGACAACATAGGGTGGTGTAGCCGTGGTCAAGGTAGTCGTGCGTGGGACGCCGTGGTCGACGTTGAGTCAGGGTGGGGAATGTCGAGGTAGTCGCCATGGAGTCGCGGCGCAAGTAGACGCCGAGTTAGTCATGGGCGCAGTGGTGGCGAGGTAGTGGTGTGCCGGGAAGAAGATGGTGTTTACGAGGCGTCGCCAGGTTTGGCAAGTCCCGGGATACATCGTGGATGAAGGCACGCATCAGTGTTGCCAATACCGGGCATGTGTAGACGGACGGACTCGATGTTGACGAGGCGCCACACCAGACTTGCTGCCCAGGGGACACGTCGGTGTTGCCAGCACCGGGCATGCGTAGACGGGATCTGCATGAGTTGTACACCATGTCAGAGGGGCTAGAAAAGGAGGTATCGACAAGGGTTGCGCGCCAGCGGATGTGGGGTAGAAGGTGCCGATGTCGACCGCGATTCTCGGAGTAGATGAAGTGGTCTGGGGAGAGGACGGCGACGCTGGCGATGAGGTGATGTAGGACGAATATGAAGAGGTAGAAGGCGATGGCGGCGGCGGCTTGAGGAGACGGCAGCGACGATGACTAGGTTAGGAGCACGATGGCGGTGCTCGAAGTAGGCGACGGAGAACCTGACAGCGTCATGAAGACCGACGCTGAAGGTGGTGTTCTCACCCCTAGGGAGGCGGCGCGATGCATACCACGTGGAAGTAGACGCGCGGGGTGGGTGGAGTGGACCGCAGGCGACGCAACAGCGGCGTGCGAGGTCGGGGCAATGGCGGGGAAGACCTCTTGGCCCCGTTCCGGTGGTCCATCTAGCATGGTCGGTAAGCGCGCGTGGAGGTGTGTCTCCGATGGACCTCTCTTTGGTGGATCTGCTTGGATCTTTTCATCGTTCATGTGTCTTCGGATTGGATTGTTCCGATCTACGCTACTCTTCATCGGCAGTGGTTGCTTTTCTAGTGCGCTTGTCCTACGGGGCCTTAGCACGACGACTTCCTGACTTTCTACCACAACAAGTATGCCCGGCTCCAGCGAGGGATGGACGATAATGATGGTGCGCCTTCGGCTCGCTTTAGTGCATGTAGTCATCGCTAGGTGGTCTGCGGATCTATATTTAATTTTATTATTTCTGATGTTCGTTGTAGTGTCATGATTGAAGATGAATAGATTGTAAATTTTCCCGCAAAAACAAACCAAAGATGATACAATGTTTTTTTTATATAATTAGGTTCACAAAGACATGTACCCACAATGACCAACTGTGGAGTAGTCGAGTGTATTGATGATGGTGAGCTTGACAAGTGAACTATAACAATCTGATGGGTGCATGTGGTACTGGTCATGCTAGGCTTCGGAGCAACTACCTTGCCTTACTTTTTCTCGATGTCACATTTTTTAAATTCATTGATGCCATATTCAGATCTACATTTTGACTGTTGATTTAATTTATATGAAGACACGCCTTTCGGGTAAATAGCCAACCATTACGTACATAGCACTAACTAAAGTATAAACTTTATTTTGAAGGTGGCTTGGCTATGATATTTTTTGTTTTGCCACACAGACGGCAGCAATAATATTGAACCACTGGATTCCTATTTCTATTGATCGCGCCACACACTAGCTAGGATTGTATTGTACCACCAGACGCGAAAAAGAATCAATAATTCCAAAGCTATACTAGCAACGCCCATGTTATTTTGGTCGGCACATCAAGCTCGTTGTATGGAAACACCGTCCAAACATGGACCAGATTAATGTGCCATAATATAGATGTGTATAGTGGCGTTGGATCTGTTATTGCGGCAACGGCAGCCTCTGTTGCCGAAGTCTTAAAATGTGTCATTTTCCTTCTCCGGGCTCTCTTTTCATAGACACTTCCCACCTTGTATGCTGTTGGAAATATGAGCAAGTTACTACGAGATTTAATCCGAATAATTAGAAGATAAATCATGACTACAGTAGCAGAGATTAAACTAACCATGCGAACTAGCATAGCAGATGAACAGATCACATCTAGGGCACATACTAGAAACATGAATTCTACCATGATCTCAAACAGAAAGGATAGAATCACATACGGTGCAGCGGGAGCAGCACCGCCGGCGTTGACGTTGTCGCCTATGTCCTCGAGGATGAGGTTGTCGAGATCGGGAAAGAAGTCGTCATTCGCAAAGTCGTCACTGCCAGCAGTCGCGCGAGTGCGCTCCCAAAAAACCTGATCGCCCCTCTCCCGTACAGGAACACGAGAGGCGGGGTTCCGGAGGCCTGTTGTCCCTTCTCCCGGTGCACGCCGAAAGGAGGGATGGAGAAGACTTTCTTGGCGGCGCAATGATCTGAAACGGTGGTGAGAAACCATACGAAGCGGCGGCGGCTAGGGTAGACGTCTGTCTGACTATATAGTGCGGGCTGGGTAGGTCGTGGGAGTAAACCCCACGTCCGAGTCGTCACGATCCAAAAGAATCGAAAACGCTTCAGTAATTAACGCGTCCGTTAATTATTAATTAATGACTCATTAATTTTCCCGAGCAGCAAAAATATAGACAACGTGCATAGCTCTGTCCTCGGCTCGGCTCAATCCCGCAACCCGCGGCGCGACGCGGCGCGGCGTGACGAGGCGTGGCGAGGCGAGCGCGTGTAGGTCTCCTCTTCTCATGCTCATACAAGTGGTAGAAGAGCTCACCTTATAAAGAGGTGCAACTCTCTCTCAACTTCCGGGGTGGGGCTAAACTTTAGCCTCACTCACTCCACTCACATGTGTGCATGAATGCGCCAAGAGAATATCAGAATTTTAGTTGGGCTTTGGGCCAAAGGCCTACTAGCAAAATTTCAACAATCCCCCACAAAGTCTCATTAGCACATCTCATCATTTAGTTCCAAAACATTGTTTATATACCAGTGCTTAGTGAAGACTGTGAAGTTAAACTTCCACTTAGAGATTTATGCTACACTAGATCACAACTTGAATAGTGGACTATGCCTTGAACTACAAGTTTTCTGCGAGACTAGTTTAACACAAATTTTTGACCGATACTGGGCTGCCGTAAGGCTCTTTCCCGCTGGTGGAGCGTATACGTCATACTCCAGGGCCTTTTCATGAATTTATTAGAGAACACCCAATTCTCACAGACTGCGACGTTAACAGTCAAATTCATATAGGTGTTATCCTCAGAAGACGTTCTGCAGGACAACATCTTTGCTTACCCGAATAAGCCACTTGGAACTCATTAAGATAAGTATCAACCTGCCATGCAGATCAGGAGAGTATTGCATCTTCATAGAGTGGGATAGGTAATATAGGGATACTCTCCTCCTAGCTGACCAACAGCTTGTCTCCCACTTCTACTTCACAGGATCTCCGATCACATAGAGTGGGCTACCACTATGGACAACTCATGCGGTGGGTCTCAGAGGCATCTCCATCGATGCATTATCTATCACATTACGTGATAGACCCTTCGTGAAGGGATCTGCCAAATTTTTCGACGTTTGGATATAATCCAACATAATAACTCCGGAGTTCCTTAATTTTCTGACAGATTTCAGTCTCCTCTTCACATGCCTTGAGGACTTCATATTGTCCTTTGAACTGTTTTCTTTTGACGATCACTGTTTGATTATCACAGTTCATCAGGATAGGGGGTATTGGTTTTTCAACCATAGGTAAGTCCATCAAGAGTTCACGAAGCTACTCTGCTTCAACTGTGGCAGTGTCTAATGTTGTGAGTTCTGCTTCCATAGTTGACCTTGTTAAGATGGTCTGCTTGCAAGACTTCCAGGAAACAGCGCCACCACCAAGTGTGAAAACATAACCACTTGTGGCCTTAATCTCATCAGCATCAGATATCCAGTTTGAGTCACTATAACCCTTCAGTACCCTTGGATACCCGGTGTAGTGAATCCCATAGCTCGTGGTGCCTTTCAAATAGTGCATAACTCTCTCAAGCGCATGCCAATGATCATCTCCCGGTTTTGACACAAACCGACTCAGCTTGCTCACAGCAAAAGAGATGTCAGGCCTCGTGTCACTCGCCAAATACATAAGCGAGCCAATAATCCGAGAATACCTCGGTTGATCCCTAGCAATTCGTCGGTTCTTTCGAAACAACACACTAGCATCATATGGAGTTGGAGAAGGCGTGCAGTCGCTATACCCAAAACGACTCAAGACCTTTTCCACATAGTGAGACTTAAGCAGTGTGATCCCACCATTCTCATCTCTCAACAGCTTGATGTTTAAAATAACATCAGCTACTCCTAGATCCTTCATCTCAAAACAGCGAGATAAGAAATCCTTAACCTCCTTGATTAAATCAAGTTTGGTTCCAAAGATCAGTATGTCGTCGAATCGTCGACATACAGACAAAGAAAAACTCCTCCCCCCCCTCCATAGCGATAGGACACGCACTTGTCACCATCGTTTACTACAAAGCCGACAGTAGTTAATGTTCTTTCGAACATCTCATGCCACTCCTTAGGAGCTTGTTTAAAGCCATATAAAGACTTTAATAATTTGCACACCTTTCCTTCCTGACCAGGTACTACAAAACGATCTGGCTGATCCATGTAAATTTCCTCCTTCAACTCTCCATTGAGGAATGATTTCTTAACGTCCATTTGGTGAATGAGAAGACCATGTGAGGTAGCCAGTGATAGTAGCACCCGAATTGTGGTCAGTCTAGCCACGGGTGAGTAAGTATCAAAGAAGTCTTCACCTTCTTTCTGGGTATAACCCTTGGCCACAAGCCGTGCCTTGTACTTTTCAATCGTACCATCAGGTCTAAGCTTCTTCTTGAACACCCACTTACATCCTACAGGTTTCCACCCATAAGGACGGTCAGTGATCTCCTAGGTACCGTTAGCTTAGATGGAGTCCATCTCGCTACGTACAGCTTCCGGCCAGTAGTCAGCATCAGGAGATGCATAGGCTTCTGAAATAGTCCTGGGTGTGTCATCCACGAGGTACACAATGAAATCATCACCAAAGGACTTTGCAGTCCTCTGTCTCTTACTCCTCACAGGAGTTCCATTGTCACCCTCAACAGGAATCTCAACTTGTTCCATCGCAATGGTGGGTTCAGGAATTACAGTGAATTCCTCACTAGATGGAGTAGGTATCTCCTGATTTGATGAACTCGACATATCCTTCATAGGAAATATGTCCTCAAAGAAAGTTGCATTATTCGACTCCATAATCGTACCAACATGCATGTCGGATACCTCATATTTTATTATCAAAAATCTATAGCCGATGCTATGAAAAGCATAGCCTAGAAGAACACAATCCACGGTTTTTGGTCCAAGCTTGCGCTTCTTGGAAATTGGTATATTGACTTTCGCGAAACAACCCCAAGTACATAGGTAAGAGAGTTTCGATCTTTTCCTTTCCCATTCCTCAAACGGAGTCATGGTCTTTTGCTTTGTGGGAACTCGGTTTAGAACATGACACGCAATCATTAGCGCCTCCCCCCACCATTCCTTGGAAAGACCCGATGTGTCTAACATGGTGTTAACCATATCTGTTAGAGTTCGGTTCTTTCTTTCGGCTACCCCATTTGACTGAGTTGAGTAGGGAGGCATCCTCTCGTGGATTATACCATGTTCCGCATAAAACAGATCAAATTCATTGAAAAAATACTCTCCACCATGATCGGACCTAAGCCATTTAATTTTTCGATCAAGTTGGTTCTCTGCCTCAGCTTTATAGTTTTTGAAAAAAGTTAAAGCCTCATCTTTTGATTTCAGGAGATACACATAACAATATTTACTGGAGTCATCAATCAACGTCATGAAGTATCTCTTTACACCTTTTGCCAACATGCCATTCATCTCACAAAGATCAGAATGTATAAGCTCTAGTAGCGCCAAGTCTCTTGCCTCTGCAGTCTTATGGGACTTGCGAGGTTGCTTAGCTTGCACACATACTTGGCACTTAGAGCCTTTGACAATAGAGATTTTTGGAATTAAATTCATATTGGCTAGCCGCGTCACGCAACCAAAGTTAATGTGACAAAGTCGTGAATGCCAAATATCAGACTCATTGTTGTGGCAAACATTATTAATAACTTTAGTGCAAATATCTGACAAAGACAGGCGGAACAAGCCTCCACTCTCATAGCTTTTTCCAACAAATTTCCATACTTAGAAATTACAAATTTATTGGATTCGAAAACCAACTTAAAACCATCTCGACATAAACGGGAACCGCTAACGAGATTTTTATTTATGGATGGCACATGATGAACGTTCTTCAGACGCACAGTCTTCCCCGAAGTAAACTTCAGATCGACCCTGCCAACACCTCGAACGATGGCACGTGACCCGTTCCCCATCAGCACGGGTGAAGTCCCTGTTGCCTGGTAAGAAGAAAACATGGAGGTGTCAGCACAAACATGTACATTCGTACCGGTGTCAATTAACCAATCAGGGGATTGGAATAATGAAAGGATGGTAGGTATAATACCGTACCCTGATTCCTTCATATCAATATCACCGATGACAACATTAGCGGACTTGCCGCTCTTCTCATGTCCGCGCTCCTCAAAGCGGTTACGACATTTCGGAGCCCAGTGATTAGGATCACCGCAGACATGGCAAAGTCCCTTCCCCTTCTTACGAGAATTCTTCTTGAAGTTGGTAGAATGTGATGGCTTGTTCTTTGTATCAAACTTGCCTTTGCCCTGAGTTTTGTTCTTATTGTTTTTGAACTTGTTGGGCTGGGAATTCTTCTTCTATACCATGTGGGCACTAGAACCTCCCTCAGCAACTCGAGCACGTGTGTCCTTTGCTCTCGCCTTCTCTTTAACATCAAGAGTACCAATGAGATCCGCAACGGAAAACTCCTGGCTCTTGTGTTTCAGGGAAGTAGCAAAATTGTTCCACGAAGGTGGAAGCTTGGCAATGATGCCTCCGGCAACAAATTTGTCCGGCAACACACACTTGAAGTACTCAAGTTCTTTTGCGAGCGACTGTATCTCATGCGCCTGCTATACAACAGGGCGCTCATCAGTCATCTTGTAGTCATGGAATTGCTCCATGACGTACAACTTAACGCCGGTGTCCGAGGCACCAAACTTGGCCTCGGCGCAGCCCACATGTCCTTGCCGTTGTCAAACGGCATATACGAATCCACAATGGAGTCATCAAGAACACTCAAAAGAGCGCCTTTAAAGAGGGTATCGATCTTCTCGAAAGCTTCCAGCTGTGCTGGATTAAGATCGCCCTCACGATTGCCCTTGGTGGCGTCATAGCAGCCCATGGTCTGAAACCAGTAGACTGCTCTCGTGCGCCACCTCTTCTATTGCGTCCCCTTAAAGGCAGGCGGCTTCAAATGCCAGATGCGCAGCAAAACCACTCGGAGTAAATTGCCTATAATCAGGTTTTTGGATTGTTGAAAATATGAGCAAGTTACTACGAGATTTAATCCGAATAATTAGAAGATAAATCATGACTACAATAGTAGAGATTAAACTAATCATGCGAACTAGCATAGCAGATGAACAGATCACATCTAGGAAACATACTAGAAACATGAATTCTACCATGATCTCGAACAGAAAGGATAGAATCACATACGGTGCAGCGGGAGCAGCACCGCCGGCGTTGACGTTGTCGCCCATGTCGTCAAGGATGAGGTTGCCGAGGTCGGGGAAGAAGTCGTCGTTCGCGAAGTCGTCGCTGCCAGTAGTCGCGCGAGTGCGCTCCCCAAAAACCTGATCGCCCCTCTCTCGTACAGGATCACGAGAGGCGGGGTTCCGGAGGCTTGCTGTCCCTTCTCCCAGTGCACGCCGAAACGAGGAACGGAGAAGATTTGCTTGGCGGCGCAATGATCTGGAACGGTGGTGAGAAACCATACGAAGCGGCGGCGGCGGCTAAGGTAGACGTCTGCCTGACTATATAGTGCGGGCCGGGTAGGGACAACGTGCATAGCTCTGTCCTCGGCTCAATCCCGCAACCCGTGGCGTGGCGCGGCGTGGCGTGGCGAGCGAGGAGGAGGAGCACGCGTGTAGGTCTTCTCTTCTCATGATCATACAAGTGGTAGAAGAGCTCACCTTATAAAGAGGTGCAACTCTCTCTCAACTTCCGGGGTGGGACTAAACTTTAGCCTCACTCACTCCACTCACATGTGTGCATGAATGGGCCAAGAGAATTTCAGAATTTTAGTTGGGCTTTGGGCCAAAGGCCTACTAGCAAAATTTCAACATATGCTACAAGAAATCTGCATACCCTACATCAACTTTGTATTGTTAAAAATACTAGTACGAGATGTTGAGATCTAATAGGAGTGCCAAGATGCATCTTTCTATAGTTTCGATGCATAAGGGTATAGGAGGCATGGGAAACTTTGCAATATTAAGGTCACCGCAATTTTGTGCAAGTTAGTCTCACAATGCTGTTTCTCTAATATGAGTGCCAAGATGCATCTTTCTACAGTTTCGATGCATAAGGATAGGAGGCATGGGAAACTTAGCAAAATTAAGGCACTGCAAATTTGTGCAAGTTAGTCTCACAATGCTTTTTCCTACAGCTACGTCCCTAACATTATACTCCCTCCATAATTAATGTGTTTATCTTTTTTCGTTTTTTTCCTGAATACTCTGTGTGGTCCAGTGATTCAGCGATAGTTTCCTATCATGCCCCTGTTTTGGCTTCGCATGCAACGGCTCATAATTACTCCCATACAGAGAGATAGGTTCATGCAGGCACTGGTAGAAAAAGGGCCTATAGTCCCGGTTCGTAAGGGCCTTTAGTCCCGGTTCAGG
>NW_024118426.1:0-10931 GCF_003073215.2 Triticum urartu
CCAGCTAGAAACTCACGCGAGAACACAAGGCACCAGACTCGATTATAGCAACAGGGGCGTGTCGCTCCTGATCCTTTATTTCTCTTTTTCTGATACTCTTTACAATGTATATGACCACATATATATATGGGGCCAAACCGACCTGAAGCTAGCTAACCTAGCAATCCAAAACTGATTCAAACTAGGACTCCTAGTACTTGACGCTTACGTTGGCATGCAAGCCACGTCTCCAACTCTAATACGTAGTTTGGATTAATCTCTAAAAATCTCTCCCTAATCCAAACTTACCACATCTACGACTCGACTAAACATGTCATGTCTGTACGCTGAGTATGACCCGCCTGGAAACATGCAGCGCCTTCTTGCTCTACAATGTTGTGCCACCGCCATTGCTTGGCCGCTGCCTTGCACTCGGTCCGCACCATACTCCTTGTACTTGCTTGCAGTAGATCCACTCTCCACTGTCGCACACCTCCTCGCTTTACGATGGCTTCGCCTACCATCGTCCGCCTTCGGCATCACACCGAATCCACACTGGCCGCAACCAGGACGCTCCACGAGGACATGGACATGACTCACGAAACACCGTGCACATCGCTTCAACCTGTGACTCCTTTGACAAGACGACAGAAAAAACACAACGACTATTTTTTTCTTTTTTTTCTTTTTTTAATTTTTTCTTTTTCTTTTTCTTTCTCTTTTTTTTCTTTTTCTTTAGAACAATCTCGGATCGTCCTCCTCATCCTGGATGAGATTGCAATCCCCGATTTTTCTTACCCTTCTTCTTTTCGGGACACTCATAAGCATGATGTCCTAGGTCTTGGCAATTGAAGCACTTGTCCTTGGATTTATCACGACGATGCTCTCTTGCTCTCCACTCCGATCTTGTCAACAAAAGTTGTTCACCGTCTTGGTCGTCCTCGACATAGCTGCGCAATCGTTCCTCATGAACCTTCAACCTCCCCATGACTTCCTCCATAGTCATTGTCTTGAAATCGCCAAACTGCTCTATGGCAGATGCAATCTGGAGAAACTTTGGCGGGACAGCTCGAAGGATTTTCTTAACGGCAGTTGTCTCCTCGAACTTTTCTCCAAGCCCTCGTATCCCATTGACGATGGTTGTCATCCGGAGAGCAAAGTCATCGATTGTTTCCGTGTCCTTCATCTTGAGCCTCTCGAACTCAGACTTGAGGGTTTGCAACCTCGCCTCCTTGATGCGATCGTCTCCAAGACGATTCGTCTTTATCGCCTCCCAAGCTTCATGTGATGTCGTCTTCTCAGCAATGAAGGCCAACACATCATCCGGGATACTTTGATAGATAGCTGTCAACGCCTTCTGAACCATCGTGTCGTCCACCTTGCCGGAGACAGCCACCCCCGCATCCCAAACTCCTTGTGCGCGCATCAACGCCTTCATCTTGATCGCCCAAATCGAGTAGTTGCTCTTCGTCAGCATCGGGTATTGGACAAACACGCTTCCTCCTTTTTCAGCCATGTTCTTGATCGTCGCTCGACGCAGTCACAGTGCTCACCCAACGATCTTGAACCTTGCTCCGATACCAATTGTTGGAATAGCGTTGCCTTTGAGACCAGCCTTCCGCTGCGCATACACGTACGAAGCTGTACCAAGCCCCTGGATCGACTCCCTCCGGCCGGAACACACGCGTATACGTACGAAGTTACCGGCTAGAAACTCACGCGAGAACACAAGGCACCAGACTCGATTATAGCAACAGGGGCGTGTCGCTCCTGATCCTTTATTTCTCTTTTTCTGGTACTCTTTACAACGTATATGACCACATATATATATGGGGCCAAACCGACCTGAAGCTAGCTAACCTAGCAATCTAAAACTGATTCAAACTAGGACTCCTAGTACTTGACGCTTACGTTGGCAGCAAGCCACGTCTCCAACTCTAATACGTAGTTTGGATTAATCTCTAACAGGTCAAGCAGCGACCCGGCGTCAGCTTGACGGCGTGGACTGTCAGGATATCATCCTGATGTGTGGTGATCAATTCAGTCATGGTGAGAAGATGAGCTCTGCTATACTCAAAAGTGTGCACCACAAAGGAACGAGAAACTCTGAAACTGTACATGGGTCAGTGATCTATGGATCAGTTACATTTCACTTGATCTTTTTTTATCTTTCAAGGATACCAGCAGTTGGTTTCGTTTTCAAACTAATTAGGTAGATATTTATGCAAGTTTATAGAAATTTGTCATGCTTAGCTAGTTGCTCTAGCAGTCAGTTGAATCTGTGTTTGGGTTAATTTTTGAGGTCTGGTCTGGCACAACTATATTTCAACGGAGGTAGGAGACACTCATGAGGCAAGATCACTTCACAAGGGCTGTTATAGCAAAGAAAATCGCTAGGTCTGCAATTCTGGATCAAAGGTAAGCTCTTCTTGCTTCTTCCATGATCAATTAGGCTTTAAAATAACTCTTTCCTAGATCATGCTTGAAATACTAAATATTTTATCTGCAAGACAGAGAAAAGATCCAAATTCGTTGATGGAGTTAGAGCTTCCGTACAGCAGAGTCTTAGGTAATTTATGTTCTGACCAAGATTTTACTGCAGAACCAAATATGAATGCTTAATCTGAGCTATTTCTCACTCAGTTTCCTCTAGGTCTCTACCAATTATTGTTTTTCTTTTGAGGTGGATGCAGCTGCTGGTCACACTTTAACCACACGTCAATTGCACGAGTGGTGTAGCGCCATCCTGTACCACAAATCATGCGAAGAATGATGGGTGGTGTAATCCTATGCTAGCTATAGTGCTAGACTGATTTCAGAAACTCTTGGAGCTCATCTTTTGGCCTGAAACACCAAGAACTAACCTGCCACCGCACTGACTACTGATTAATACAAAGGAGTTCATTTGATCCATCTGATAAAATACCTATTGGCGAATAAGCATGAAAAGTAATCACCCACTCTTTAGTGGAATTCGGGTATGCCCGCTCATCTATTTATTTGTCTGTTGTTATAGATAGGTTCATCCGGGTCTGAAATGTTAATGGAGTTGTTTCATTCCTCACACAATCCCTTCCAATTGGATCAGTTCTCCTTTTTGAATTACTCTATATTCCATACATATATGTTTATTATGTTAATTGAGACTTTAGAGCAAGATATTTATTTTGTTGATATTACCTTCAAGGGAACATGGTACCTACGATGCAGGAGGACTATTGGAAATCAGTTTTAAATCTAATCAAGTGTATACTTCTCTTTTGTCTCTTCTGCAGCCATGATGTTAAGAAGTTCAGTGTAGGCAGGAGAAAAAAATCTTGGTAAGCTACAATCTTCTGATCACAATCTTACTTTTTTTATTACTCTTATTAGTGCTTCCGTTACTTTCTACTGAATATGCTCAATGGGCTAGGTCCCTTTTTAGTAAGTTATTATGTATAATGGGGGATTACTTGATTTGCTCATCCTTATCTGGTTAGCTATCCCGTGCAAACTCAAGTGATAATATGTGCATGTTGTCTTTTTAGTCCTATAAATTTAATAAGCCAACACCTTTCATTTAAACAAAGTTGAGATCACACATCAATTTTTGACCTAGAGCCATTTCATTGCCAATAACTATAAGAGCAGCTTTTGCATGGTAATTGATAGCTCTTCCTCTCAGGTATGTTCTCTTTTTAGCATAATCATATCCTAGTGTGTTGTATATTCTTTTCTCTAGTGAGGGTCTATTGCATGACCAATTCATTTCTCCCTTCTATCTGATTGCCAGACTGCTGACGACTTTCCGATAATTTGTATGTCTTTTTCGACTGGCCATTAGTTTCTGAAATTAAGGTACTGTGATTTGGGAGGAATAGATGTGTACACACTGTTGTTACATTGCAGGAGGGTGATTTGTAGTCATTTTCCTATTGTGTATGCTCTGTTCTACATGTTCAGATTGTCCTTTAGCAGCAATAGGTCTGTGCTTTTTCTTGGATCTGATAGTGGACGAGATTGGATGTTGGGTTGTGGCTGGAGCTAGCCACCTTGTATCCCACGAGTAGTCGCCATGCCGCTCGCTTTTTCTTTCTTTTCCTTGCTTTGGTCTGCAGTTTTTTCTGTCGATCTATGTACAGTTTGGCTGTCAGCCGCTCCTTCTGAATGAATCACGCAGCTCTCCTGTGTTTCCTTCAAAAAATAGGTCTGTGCTTTTTAACTGTGTTTTAGTTGTTCATTTTGAATTGCAGCAAAAATGTCATGTTTAATAATCCTCCAGCAGAGTAGTAATCTTTAGAGGTTCGGTAGTTAACTCTTGCATTTCGGATACTGTAGAGGAGTATGTTCATATGGTCAAGGATGGTATCATCGACCCTGTGAAAGTGATCCAAACTACACTTCAAAATGCAGCAAGGTACAACTTCAGTTTCTCTAACCATGTACTTCTATGTATGACCATGGCCAATTATTCATGTTTTTTTGGTCCTCTCTCTTTTTGATGTTATGTTATCGTGTCACACAGACAAGTACTCTGATGATGGCAAGAAGCATAATGTTAAAATGAACTGTAATGTTGAGGGTGGATGATAGCTTGCTTTGTGTAAGTTTTTATAAGTTGTACCATTATATGATGAGATCATGAATGTGGGTCTGAATATAAATGTCTGTCCAGTGTACAAAGCCATGAAATGGATTTAGAAATAAAGAAATGGTCGCTCGACGACGGGTGGCGGGCACCATGGCGTGGATGACGGTGATCCCCTTGGCGCGGGCGATCCAGCAGGTCATGCTGGCTGTGCACCAGGCTCGCCGGCATGAATTAACCCCCTTCCGCCGCCTACGCCCCCAGCTCGGCGTTTCACCTCCACAGGACGCCTTCTGGCACAACTTCACCAGAGAATTCACTTGCAAAGAGATTAATGTGTTTGGGGGGAACTATATATTGGAAAAGTGTGTATTTTTGCAAGAGAATATATAATTGATGCAACTATATGAAAGATGTTCTGATATTTGGAATTAAAGGGCATACTTGATTCATCTTTAAAAAGCATACTATTCACGAAGAAATATTTCAAATTTTCTGGATGTTTAATACAATTGTACATTTTGTGTTAGACGTGCGTTGCACGTGCATGCTTACTAGTGGTGGATAAATTTACTAAGTGGATAGAGGCCAAACTAGTCAAAACGGCCGAAGCGGGGCCGGTAATAGATTTCATATCCGGCGTGGTACACCGTTATGGTGTCCCACACAGCATAATCACCGATAATGGTTCTAATTTCACAGCCGATGAAGTGAAAACCTGGTGTGCTAATCTGGGCATTAAGCTCGATTATGCCTCTGTCTATCACCCATACACAAACAGTCAAGTCGAACGGGCTAATTGTCTTATTATGAGCGGCATCAAACCTAGACTAGTGCGGTCATTGAAAGAATCAGATAAGCACTGGGTGGAGGAACTTGAGTCCGTACTCTGGGGGCTGTGGACCACACCCAACCGCACTACTGGATATACACCTTTCTTCATGGTGTACGGTGCAGAAGCAGTGTTACTCTGTGATATTATTCATGACTCACCTCGAGGGCGCATGTACGAAGAGAGAGAAGCCGAGCTTGCTCGACCGGACAGCTTATATGCCCTGGAGGAGGAGCGCGACGTCGCAAAAGCCCGTTCTGCATTTTATCAACAGTAGGCTCGCAGGTATCGAAGCATAGAAGTGCGGTCCAAGACATATAACTTTGGTGAACTCGTTCTACGCCTGCCAGAGAAGAAAAATGACAAAGTCAAGCCCAAGTGGGAGGGTCCCTTCATCATTGACGAAGTTCTCACCGGAGAAGCGTACCGCCTGCGTGATGCGTCACACAATCACCTGGAGCCAAACCCCTGGAACGCGGCCAGACTCCGACGACTTTATGCCTAGTGCCGAACTCTTTGTTCGTCTCCTTCCTCCTGTTATTAACGTTATTTTTTCTCTCTCTTTTCGTTTTTTTATCATTTTTTCGTTTTGCCTTTTAGCCCTACGGCTTTAGTATGGCTAGACCGTCCTCCCCTGATGCGTACATCTCCACATATGTACGTTCATTATACCTGGGGGCTTCTCGTACAGAAGCTTGCTATTATTCTTTGAGCATCAAGCTCACCACATATGCGTTTTTCCATATGTACCTTTTCTTCGCCATTATATGCATCGATATGACTTAAGTTTTGGCCAAGCTGGGTTGCTGATAACCCACAAGTATAGGGGATCAATTGTAGCCTCTTTCGATAAATAAGAGTGTCGAACCCAACGAGGAGCTAAAGGTAGAACAAATATTCCCTCAAGTTCCATCGACCACCGATACAACTCTATGCACGCTTGACGTTCGCTTTACCTAGAACAAGTATAAAACTAGAAGTACTTTGTAGGTGTTTTTGGATAGGTTTGCAAGATAATAAAGAGCACGTAAATAAAAGCTAGGGGCTGTTTAGATAAATAAGCAATAAGGTTAGTATAGAGAGTGTGGAAAAGTGGCGGTAGGAGTTGCGAAATTGTCCCTAAGCAATTGACTACTTTACTAGACCGATAGCAAGTTTTATGTGGGAGAGGCCACTGCTAGCATGTCATCCCTGACTTGGAATTTTATGCACTTATGATTGGAACTATTAGCAAGCATCCGCAACTACTAACGTTCATTAAGGTAAAACCTAACCGTATCATTAAGATATATTGGTCCCCCTTCAATCCTGTATGCATCAATTTCTATGCTAGGTTGAAGCTTCTGTCACTCTTGCCCTCCAATACATATTCCTATCAACATACAACTAACCCTATGGTGTGATCCACACGCGCGCTTATATGATGGGCACCAAAGGACAACAAAATAACCAAAAGCAAATTAAACCAATCATAGCAATTCACCAATCACCGGCAGGACAACGAAAATCTACTCAGACATCATAGGATGGGGTCAATAGCTCCTGTGCACGTTTTTCATGCGAATTGGAAGGAGTGCGACGTTGTTCGAGCAAATGGCTGTGGTGCGACAATTTTGAGCAGGTAAATAGCCCACGCACGACATGGCTGTTAAATGTGGTTAAATTGGTCGTCAACCAAGCCCGCCCGTTTATGTTAGGACATGTGGGTCCAACTTAATTGTTCCTCAAAACAGCTGACCGTGCCCTGCCGCCCGACCGTGCCGGGCCCGCCACTCTGCCCCTTCTTCTCGGTGGCGGCGGCGGAGCCCTCGTTCTCAACGCGGCGGAGCCTTCGTCCTCAGAAAATGGTGAGTGAATTCAAACCCTAGTCGCCCTCCCGTTCCTCTCTCCGGCCCGTAGATCTCAGCTCGTTTCCTCTGTTTTCGCTTGTTGGAATCGATAGGTTGTGAGGGGAGCCCGTGGGCATACTGAGATGGAGCCGCCAGATTCAACTTCGAATAGGTAATGCGCCTCTCTCCGATCCAATTTTGCATGCAATTAGGGCCTCGTCTGCTCTTTCTCACGGGCTCACACTGTCAGCCACTGACAGGGGATGCTGCCGCTCGGACCTTCGAATTGACAGTCAATTTCTTTCCATCAAAGGCAAAATTAGTTGATGGTAGCATACAGAACATTGAGAGAGACACAATTGTTAAATGGGAGGTTGAGTTTACAGAGATTGATCCAAGTTCTACAGAACATGGGAGAGACGACAGTGAAGAAATGGGTGGAAAAAATTGGGGAGAATATTGTTTGGGGTCCAGAGCAAGAAGTATCACTGTTGCGGTTTGATGATTGGAAAGGAGAGTATGTGAGAATAGAAGATGGTGAACAGATTGTTGAAGAAATCGATCGGCAAAACGGCTGGACAAGCAAACGGGCTAATTTTTTTGCTGAGCTCGTTGATCTGAACATTTTTTCGAAGGTTGGATATGTGCCATCACAATTGGCTGCGCAGATGGTAGATGATGATTGGGCTACAGAGGCCATTGATTCCCATGTGTACTGAACTTACAGTAATACCCGAAGAGGGACAGGTGACTGGAACTGAAACTGAATGAAACTGCAGCAACTATTGATTGGAATGTAGTTGAATTAGATGAGCCTACTGATTTGGTCATTGCACCAATGCCTGACATTGAGATGGCCAAACTTTTTGGCATTCCAGTCGATGACAGAGATAAGCAGGAGAGGGGCGAATCTAGTTTGCCTGCTAATGCTGATGAAGATGTAGATGGACAGTTGATGGAACAAGCTGCAGATGAAGTAGATGATGCACATGATGATGAGCTGGTGCATGTGTATGACAAAGAAAACCCTGTCATTGAAGTAGGCAAGTTGTTCCCAAGCATGAAGGAGTTTAGGATGTGTTTCAAGACTTATGCAGTGAAACATGAGTTTGATGCCAAGACTGTTTGGACTGATAGAAAGAAGTTTTATGCGAGGTGCAGAGGATTTGATGGTAGTGTGAAGCCTTGCAAGTGGTACATATCTGCTAGACTGCAACCTGATGGAAGTACTGTCAGGGTTAACCAAATCCCCAATCAACATACTTGTATTACAAGTTCACAGAGAGTATCAACCATGACATCACAACTTTGGGTTGCAGAAAAGATCACCCCAATTTTAGCCAAAACACCAAACACTACTGCCAAGAAACTCAAAGTAGACTTGGAAAAGATGTACCCCATTAAACTGAAATATACCACAGTGTGGAAGGCAAAACAAAGGGCAATGAAAAATTTATATGGTGATTGGGCAAATACATTTAGGATGCTTTACAACTTCAAAGCAGAGGTGGAAAAGAGGTCACCTGGCAGTGTTGTGGAGATAGATACAGAGGTATCAGCCAAAGGTGAAGTCAAGTTCTCCAAGTTTTTTATGGCTTTGAAGCCTTGCATCGATGGGTTCAAAGCAGGGTGCCGTCCATATTTGAGCATAGACTCATCATTTTTGACAGGCAAGTGGAATGGTCAGTTGGCAGCATGCAATGCTCTAGATGGACACAACTGGATGTTTCCTATTGCTGTTGGCTTGTTTCAGTCAGAAACAGAGGCTTCATGGACATGGTTCATGATCCAGTTGAAAAGATGCCTAGGGCCAGTGTCACCTTTGGCTATACACACAGATGCATGTAAGGGGCTTGAAAATTCAGTGAAAATGTTTTCCCACATGCTGAGCAGAGGGAGTGCTTCGGTCATTTGTGGATGAATTTGATCAAAAAAATTAGAGGAGAAGAATTTGGGCGCATGGCCAGCAGCAAGATCTTACACTAGACAGACACACAAATATCATCTTGATAAGATAATGGCAGCATGCGATGAGTTTGGTCCATGGCTGAACACCTACCATTCTTTGTTATGGTACAGGTCAGGATTCAACACTGCCATCAAGTGTGACCACATCAACAACAATTTGGCAGAGAGTTTCAACAACAAGGTGAAGGAGTTAAAAGATTTGCCTGTGCATGACATGGTTGACCAAATCAGGATCATGCTCATGCGGTTGTGGGAATTGAGAAGAAGGATAGGTGATTGTCTGCAAGGTGATAAGCTTCCAGCAGTGGTACAACAGGTGGTCAATAGGAGCAGATATCTTTCACATTTGTTTGTTGAAAAATCTTCACCTTGGGGTGCTGAAGTTAGAGATAACAAAACTGGAAGGAGACATGTTGTTAACACTGAATTGCATGATTGCACTTGCCTCGAGTGGCAACACACTGGTAAACCATGTGAGCATGCCATTCTTTTCTTAGCATCCCAACCGAAGATAAACATGCACCCATATTTGCATGAATATTATTCGGTAGCAAGATTCAAAGCTGCATATGCTACTCCAATTCCAGCACTTACAGATCAGTCTCAGTGGCCTGAAGTGGACATTGAATTTTCCATGTGTCCTCCCTTGACGAAAAGAAAGGCTGGCAGGCCTAAACAGAGTAGATTCAAGGCATGGTTTGAGAAAGGTGGGAGTAGTAAGAAGGGAAAGAAAGATGGAAAGCCAAAAAGCCCAAAAAGGTAACAAAAACAGATGCAAGTTGTGCCAGGAACTTGGGCACAGAGTGGGATCTGTCAAATGCCGTTACACTCCTGATAAGCCAAAGTATGTTCTTGTTTATTTGTCTGTGTTTTGATTTGGTGCTTTTTTTCCAATTACTATATCTATAACATTTTCCCAATGGCCAGGAGGAAGCGAGCAAGTCAGCCCCTTGTTGTTGAACAGTGTTGGCCAACAAAAAAAGCAAGAGTCAATGGCGGTAGAAAGAAGAGAAGTGTGCCTGAGCCTGAGCAGACTGAAGAAAATCCTGCTGCAGTCAACATTCAGACTGAAGAAACTGCTCTCGAGGTTGAAACTGAACCTGAGCGTGTCGAGGTTCAGACTGAAGAAACCCATGTTGAGGTACACACCGAAGAAACTGAAACTGCTGTCAACATTGAGACTGAAGACACTGATCACGAGGGTGTTGGCGAGGTGTTGAAAAGACCAGTGAAGAAAACCAAGATGATCAGTGAACTTGTGTGTGTGTAGTAGAACCAAAAACAAGAAGTGGTAAGGCGAAGAAGGGCACGCGACGTGGTAGGAAGAGGTAGAACAGAGAACAGTTTGAAAATTTGGGGCATGTAATAATATTTGTAACTTGGTGCGTACTGGTAGTCACTATGTATCCCTGTATTTCTATTCGAACTTGTTTGTTGGTACCTTGTCTAAACCAGCCAAAAATTCAATTTAAATTCAAATTTGGGCTCAAATTTGAATTAGGGATGGGGTATTGATGTTTTAATGCTATCTAAAGTACCTCAACTGAAATATGTTTGCTTGCTGATCATTCCGAGCCCTTTTGGTAAGTTGAACTCATAGTCATGAAAAGTGTGTCTCAAATGACCTCCAAAGGTAGGGTAAACGGCCTCATATTTAAGCAAGTTTTTTTGGCACCTTGTCTAAACCAGCCAAATAATTTTTCTACACATCTATTCTACCTATATAGTGTAAATCTAAAGTCTCACTATACCTCTT
>NW_024118427.1:0-10686 GCF_003073215.2 Triticum urartu
GCTTGCATGTTTTATGGGTGGATTAAATAGAGAGATTCAGACCATTCTAGAGTATAAGGAGTATACTAATATCACTCGTTTATTCCATCTTGCTTGTAAAGCTGAACGTGAAGTGCAGGATCGACAGGCATTGGCGCAGACTAACTTTTCTGCAGGTCGACCTTCATCATGGACACCGCGTGCATCCTCTACTTCCACACATTCTACTGCAACGACACCTCCATCAGCTGTTACCTCCAACCATGATACAAGGAAGCAGGCACAACCACCATTATCTGCCAAGAGCACACCTATCGGGACTGCACAGAGTTCTTCTTCTTCCATGGCATCAACAGGGCACACAAGTGATATTATTTGTCGTTGTTGAAAGGGAAGAGGACATTTGGCGAGAGAATGCAAATCTCAGTATGTGATGATTGCTACTGAGGATGGTGGGTATGAGTCCGCTAGTGACTATGATGAGGAGACTTTGTGATGTAGGGTGGAACCCTATATGGCCGATCTTTCATGAAAGGAGCGGATCCCATGATGAACACGAAGAACACGAGGGGAAATCACAAAGGGGAACACAAGAGAAACACTCAAACCAACAAGTATGATCACACATGTGCTAGATCCATGAACACAAAAGGAGATACATGATCCACGATCAACAAGGGACGATACACGGTAACCGGTTCTTCTCCAAAGGAGGTCTTGATGGGGCCACCCAAAAGGGGGTCTTGAATCCAAGGGGATCTTCTCCGTAGAGGGGCCGCAGTCTCTCTCGTGGAGTAGATCCGATGTGGATGAGTGAGGCTCTATCTCTAATATGAGCTATCACAACGCTAACCCTAGCTAGGAGGAGTAGGAGGTCTATTTATAGTCTTAGTGCAAATGGAGACGAAGTGAGGGGGTACATGGGCCTCGGGCCCGAATCCTATGCGCAGACAGGTACCGGATGTCCGCTGGGGACCGGTCGTCCGATGGCTCATGGGCGGCCGAATGTTCGGTAGTCGCCGGTCGTCCGCTCGTTCTGGCTCGGATGCTGAAGTAGTGGATTTCCGGAAGTGGTCGGTCGTCCGGTCACCGGACGTCCGGTGGCGTCGGACTTCCACTCATTTGGCACGGGTGTAGGGTTGCCGGTCGTCCGGTCCGGGCCAGGCGTCCGCTCGCTGTAGCTCGGCTGGGACTTCAGGCGCTGGACGTCCGGTCCTGACCGGTTGTCCGGTGGCTGGGGCTTCTTATGCAGCTCTTCTTCTTGTCCTTCACGGTTGGTGTTCTCGCCGTCTTGTCCATTGGGTGTAGTCGCTCCGCGGCTCTCCTCCAAGTACCTGATCACACATAGTGTTTCCGCTTGAGGTTGTAGCCATGTCTCATGTATAGGAAATGGTAGTTCGGAGAGGAGCGAGTTCACCTTATCTTTGATAGCCTTTGCTCGTGCCCTTGTCATTGGTCCAAGTGGTGTTGTGGAAGACGTAGGTAGGTCCATGTGGATGATCTTGGTATGCTCCACATCATCTCCCCTCCCTTGGGAAAGATTCGACCTTAGATCGAATTCTTCATCACCATGGTAGGGCGAGAGATCCTTGACATTGAAGATGTCGCTCACGTTGTACTTATCGCGCAAGAACTCGATCTTGTAAGCGTTGTTGTTGTTGTAGCATGCAAGCACCTTGAAGGGTCCATCCGCTCGTGGAAGAAGTTTGGACTTGCATTCGGTGGGGAAGAGGTCCTTGCGAAGGTGTAGCCAGACAAGATCACCAATGTTGAATACCATGGGGTGCTTGTTGATGTTGAGCTTGGTCGCAAGTCATTGTACTTGGTGCTCGATGGTGTGCCTTGTATCTTCATGCACCTTCTTGAGATGGTTCACACCTGTACTTGTGTCCATATTGATGCGCTCTTGGAGTGGTAGAGGAAGAATGTCCAATGGGGACAACGGGTTGAATCCGTAGACGACCTCGATAGGGGACTTGCCGGTAGTTGAGTGTCTTGCGTGGTTGTAGGCGAACTCGACGATAGGTAGGCATTCCTCCCACTCCTTGATGTTCTTCTTGATTAGCACGCGAAGTAGAGTGGAGAGTGTGTGGTTGGTCACCTCCGTTTGGCCGTCGGTTTGTGCGTGGTAAGCCGTGGAGAAGAGTAGCTTGATTTCGAGCTTGGCGCATAAGGTTTTCCAAAAGTAGCTTAGGAACTTGACGTCGCGGTCCGAGACTATCTTCTTTGGCAATCCATGTAGACGAAGTATTTCCCGACAAAAGATATTGGAACATGTGAAGCATCGTCTATCTTTTTGCAAGGAATGAAATGTGCCATCTTAGAGAATCGGTCCACAACAACAAATATCGAATCCTTTCCATTTCTAATTCTAGGCAATCCAAGTACAAAATCCATGCTAATATCTTCCCATGGTTGATATGGAATTGGGTGAGGCATATAAAGGCCACGGGATTGATCTTTAGACTTAGCTTTGCGACATGTAGAGCATCGGTTGGTGAAGCGGTTGACGTCGCGAAACATCTTGGCATAGGGAATAGCAAAAGTAGGATCATGTGCATACAAGTCTTTTATGTACTCAAATCCAATGACATCCAATTCAATTTGAGTAACAAGCATGCATATGCGGGAAAGAGCGTCTGCCACAACATTTTCCTTATCTTTGATGTACTTGATGACATAAGGAAAAGACTCAATGAATTCACTCCATTTAGCATGATGCTTGTTCAACTTGGTTTAACCCTTAAGGTATTTAAGCGTTTCATGATCGGTATGAATGATAAATTCATGAGGGCGAAGATAATGTTCCCATTCATGCAAAACTCACACTAAAGCATATAACTCTTTGTCATAGATGGGGTAATTGAGTTGCGCTCCGGAAAGTTTCTTGTAACGACCCGAACCTGATAAGATTCGATGTCTCTGTGCTCACTGTGCTAGTCCCTGGATCAACTCGCTAGCACACACAGTACATATGAATATCAAATAACAAGTGCATCATTTACTATAACGTATGATCCAGAATTCATAAAGTATTACAAACTGAGTAGCACATAGCTAACTTTACTCAATAATAACAGCGGAAAGGTAGCATAATAAGCGATGAATCCCATCAATGCCCATTGGCAAAAATGATGAGTGAAGACTCGCGGCCCTACTGTATCTCACTGATCACCTGAATATCCTGCAACATGATATGTTGCAGCCACAAAGGATCAATACATTGAATGTATTAGCAAATTACACATAATGATAAAGCAAACCTACATCTACCTGCAAAGTATGACAAACAAAACACTCAAGTTGGTTTCACGTAAAACTACCTTCACCTACCTCCACGACATACGCAAGGTGTAAACAACACAGATGATAAAGATATTCAAGATGTCTCAAGTGCGCTCAGTCCTGGCGCATTCTCTAGGGAAAATAGAGCGCTCAGCCAGTGACGCATTCACGTGAGAAAAGCCCCGACAACCCAAGTGCGCTCAGCCATGGCGCATTCTCTAGGGACAATAGAGCGCTCAGCCAGTGACGCATTCACGTGAGAAAAGCCCCGACAACCCAAGTGCGCTCAGCCATGGCGCATTCTCTAGGGACAATAGAGCGCTCAGCCAGTGACGCATTCACGTGAGAAAAGCCCCGACAACCCAAGTGCGCTCAGCCATGGCGCATTCTCTAGGGACAATAGAGCGCTCAGCCAGTGACGCATTCACGTGAGAAAAGCCCCGACAACCCAAGTGCGCTCAGCCATGGCGCATTCTCTAGGGACAATAGAGCGCTCAGCCAGTGACGCATTCACGTGAGAAAAGCCCCGACAACCCAAGTGCGCTCAGCCATGGCGCATTCTCTAGGGACAATAGAGCGCTCAGCCAGTGACGCATTCACGTGAGAAAAGCCCCGACAACCCAAGTGCGCTCAGCCATGGCGCATTCTCTAGGGACAATAGAGCGCTCAGCCAGTGACGCATTCACGTGAGAAAAGCCCCGACAACCCAAGTGCGCTCAGCCATGGCGCATTCTCTAGGGACAATAGAGCGCTCAGCCAGTGACGCATTCACGTGAGAAAAGCCCCGACAACCCAAGTGCGCTCAGCCATGGCGCATTCTCTAGGGACAATAGAGCGCTCAGCCAGTGACGCATTCACGTGAGAAAAGCCCCGACAACCCAAGTGCGCTCAGCCATGGCGCATTCTCTAGGGACAATAGAGCGCTCAGCCAGTGACGCATTCACGTGAGAAAAGCCCCGACAACCCAAGTGCGCTCAGCCATGGCGCATTCTCTAGGGACAATAGAGCGCTCAGCCAGTGACGCATTCACGTGAGAAAAGCCCCGACAACCCAAGTGCGCTCAGCCATGGCGCATTCTCTAGGGACAATAGAGCGCTCAGCCAGTGACGCATTCACGTGAGAAAAGCCCCGACAACCCAAGTGCGCTCAGCCATGGCGCATTCTCTAGGGACAATAGAGCGCTCAGCCAGTGACGCATTCACGTGAGAAAAGCCCCGACAACCCAAGTGCGCTCAGCCATGGCGCATTCTCTAGGGACAATAGAGCGCTCAGCCAGTGACGCATTCACGTGAGAAAAGCCCCGACAACCCAAGTGCGCTCAGCCATGGCGCATTCTCTAGGGACAATAGAGCGCTCAGCCATTAACGCATTCACCTGAGGAGAAAGTCCCGAGCCTACAACTATAAAGACTCACCACTTCCATGCATCACTCGACACGTACCCACGTCTACCATAGCAAGTCCAAGCATACAATTAAACAACGCAAACAGGACACGCACATGGCAACAAGCAACATAAGAATCACACAAGCATATAACATATCATAACAGTGTATAGTAGACATATAGGATGCATAATCAAAAGTGTAACTTGCCTTGAAAGGTGTTGGAGTATTCTAACGCTCAATTCTGATCCGCTTCACTCTCCGGACAATCTATACGTTTAATGAATGCACCAGTAAATAAACTATGCTCACATAACACTAAAATAAAGTAAACAAGGATTTCAAATAAAAACTTAATTAACAGAACATATCAGTAGTTATATAATATCTACATGCTAGTGGAATCACAATGCAAAAATAATCAACTAAATGGGATAAGCGGTTTGAAAGATATGGCCTCCGGAAGTTTGAACTTAAATTTGAGCAAATTCAAATTTAAACACTTCAAAAATGTGAAATTTTGGTTCTACAATATTCTCCTGGTCTCTACGAGTACACAAGAAAAAGAATCGATGAATTTGGAGTTACGGAACTTAAGATAAACCTAAATGAAATTTGATATGGAATCTGCAAAGAAAAATTATGCCATAACTGATTTCTGGAAGAACTGCTACGGTACTGTGGATGTGCGACGTGGCGGGTTTCTAATGGCTGTTACCTGTCCGCTGGGATGCTTAAACGACAAACGGCCACAACATAGAGAAAAACGGTTCGGCGAAAAAAACCGTATACCATCCACTATCAGCAGTTGGATGGAGATCAGGCGGTTGAGGGCGGCTCACCAGAGTTGGAGAAGAACGACGCCGGCGGCTTAGGCGGCGATGGTGGCGCGTCTCCGGAGGCGGTGAGTGGATGGATGGATGCGTAGGTGTACGGCGGTTGGTTAGGTGACGTTGTACAGCGACGGGGCTTCCTCTAGTGGTGATGCCGAGGGGCTGGCGTGTCGCCGGCGGTGCTCTGCTTCGGGCGGAGGTCCTAGCGCTCGTTCTAGTGCTCCCCTGCGAGAACTGGTAGGTGAGGGAGGGAGAGGAGGTCAAGGCGAAGACAACCGAGGGTAAGGGGGCGCTGGGAACCTTCTGCGTCGACGGAAACGACCGGTGAAGGAGCTTCTACTGCGGAACTCCGGTGAGATCGGGGCGACGCCCTAGGGCACGGGTGATAGAGATTTTGGGAAAAATCGGCAGAGGAGGACTCGGGGAATATTTATACGGAGTCAGGACTGGGCTAGGGGCAGCAGGTCGATCGAAATCGATCGATACGATTCGACCTGGGTTCGGCTACACAAGTTCAGGATGAACACGGCTGAGATGGGAGATGACAAGTGGGCCCTAGCAGTCAGTGGCTGAAGCGAGGAGGCGATGGGCTGCACGTCGCTGCGTACTGGTTCGGGTGGCCACTGGGCCGCGGTGTGGGGCGCTGCTGGGCCGCGGGCTGGCTGGCCGTCTGGCTCGCTGGCTCGCTCTCTCTCTCTCTCTAAAAACATTTGTTACAGGAATTAAACTTATAGCTAAATAAAATACCAAGCTGGAAAATATAAAATAACAAAAACACACAGTAAAATATTATATCTAAATTAGAAACAGTGAACATTTTTACAACACAAATGCACTTAAAAAACAATTATGCAATACAAGCACATAATGAGCATCATAAATAACTAATAAATAATTTTGACTTCAAAAAGTCCAAAATAACTTAATTAGACACCAGAATATATTCTTAGCATTTTCCAAATATAATTAATAGGGGAGAAGTCATATTATCTCCACTCCAAATATATTGCCTTGTGTTGGAAAACACTTTAAATATTCAGAAAAATTAAATAAGCATAGAAATCATGATGAAAAGAATGATCCTCTTAACATTCCAAATTTTAAATATTTGGGATGTTACAAATCTACCCCCCTTAAAATGAATCTCGTCCTCGAGATTCGAGTTGGCTAGCAAAGGTTAAATATGGGTACTTGATATAATCCATACTCCAAAGTTTCATTGCTTACTCATTGCATATACCCAAATCTCCCTTGACACGACTAAATATGATGCACAATACTGAAAGAACAGTCATACTTGAACTTGATTAAAACCTTGCCGAAGACCGTGCCTTATTGGCTCTTCCCACCCTTGTGTGGTTCACATGTCCCCTTTCAACGTGATCGGACGTGTCCTCTCCGGAACTCCCACTATCATAATTGATGTTCTTTAATAGAGGACAGTTGTTTGAATAATGCCCTAGGTCCCTGCACCTGTAACAAAGTAACTGACTGATATCCTTCTTGGTGGGCGTCGATAGGTCGTGCTTGTTGTTGCCATCCCTATGCCCATTGTTGTTGCACCCATTGTCATTGTGATGATTATGTGCATTGTGGTTATGATGGTTATGACCATTATACACGTCCACTTCAGAATCATAGTACTCAGAAGATGCTGACAAATTATGCTGCTTCCGTTGTCCTCCAGAGTTGAACTCTATGTCACTTGCCTTCCTCTTGCGGCTCTCCACTTCTTAAAACTTTCCTTCAAGTACAATAGCTTTATCAATAAGTTCCTGACAATTGTTGAATGTTGCCACTATCAACTGAACACTCAACTGATCATCCAGACCTTCAAGAAACTTTTCTTGTCTAGCTGCATCAGTGTTAACATCATTAGGGGCATAGCGTGCAAGATTATTGAATTCCTCCACATATGCATTCACAGTGCGACCTTCCTGACGCAAGCTGTGAAACTCCTTCTTCAGAATCATAGCACCAGCAGACACATGTGCGGCGCGAAAACCTGCCTGAAACTGTGCCCAAGTGATAGTAGCAATAGGATTAGTGACCAAGTAATTGTCCCACCATGTTGCGGCTGGTCCTTCTAACAAATGCGAGGGAAACCTCACTCTCTCTGCATCAGTGCAACCAACTGTCTCCAAATTTCTGTTAACTGAGCGCAGCCAATCATCAGCCACAATAGGTTCAGGGGTGCTAGAAAACCTTTGAGGATTCAACCTCAAGAAACGAGTAAGTGCATCAACTGGGGGTGGTGGTGGATTATTATTATTATTGTTGTTGTTGTTGTTGTTGTTGTTGTTGTTGTTGTAGTTGTTGTTATTATTGTTCTGGTTCTGAACAAGTAACTGGATCAACTGGGTTTGTCCCTGAAGCACCTGCTGCATGTACGGTGGTATGTCATTGTTGTTGTCTCCTGCACCACTGCCTCTAGAGTTACGCCTCGGCGACATCTGATGGGTAAGCAAAGGTGAGATATGACAGAAATAGGTCTAAGGGGAAAACACTACCCATATGCCCATGCTAGCAACTAAAACTCCAACAACAACAAAAAACACTAGATCCACACAATTCACACAAGTCACCAAAACTATCCTAAAGTAATCACATGAAAAGAGCACATATGATCAATCAAAGCACCCAATTGCATAATACAAACAACCCACGAAATATGACAACACAGAAAGCAATGACCAACCAAACATATGACATATCACAAAACACAAGCAAACCTACAGGTAAGGTCATATCCACAAGAGATATGATCTCATCATACTATCGCAAATCATTTATCAGTAACAAATTAGTAATGGTGGTCTGTCAACTAAAACTCCTTAAATAACACTAATATAAATTCAGGGGTCATCTATATTTGAAAAGAAAAGTTATGAGTATAAGATTATGAACTAACAAGTAGACAACAAGTTGTGAAATAAGTTTTCACTCATATGGCTTTTCTAATACATTTTCTAGGGTCACGACCTACAGTCAACACACTGCTCTGATACCATCTGTAACGACCCGAACCTAATAAGATTCGATGTCTCTGTGCTCACTGTGCTAGTCCCTGGATCGACTCGCTAGCACACACAATACATATGAATATCAAATAACAAGTGCATCATTTACTATAACGCATGATCCAGAATTCATAAAGTATTACAAACTGAGTAGCACATAGCTAACTTTATTCAATAATAACAACGGAAAGGTAGCATAAAAAACGATGAATCCCATCAATGCCCATTGGCGAAAATGCTGAGTGAAGACTCGCGACCCTACTGTATCTCACTAATCACCTGAATATCCTGCAACATGATAAGTTGCAGCCACAAAGGGTCAATACATTGAATGTATTGGCAAATTACACATAATGATAAAGCAAACCTACATCTACCTGCAAAGTATGACAAACAAAACACTCAAGTTGGTTTCACGTAAAACTACCTTCACCTACCTCCACGACATAGGCAAGACGCAAACAACACAAATGATAAAGATCTTCAAGATGTCTCAAGTGCGCTCAATCCTGGCGCATTCTCTAGGGACAATAGAGCGCTCAGCCAGTGACACATTCACGTGAGAAAAGCCCCGACAACCCAAGTGCGCTCAGCCATGGCACATTCTCTAGGGACAATAGAGCGCTTAGCCATTGACGCATTCACCTGAGAAAAAGTCCCGAGCCTACAGCTATAAAGACTCACCACTTCCATGCATCACTCGACACGTACCCACGCAAGTCCAAGCATACAATTAAACAATGCAAACAGGACAAGCACATGGCAACAAGCAACATAAGAATCACACCAAGCATACAACATATCATAACAGTGTATAGTAGACATATAGGATGCATAATCAAAAGTGTAACTTGCCTTGAAAGGTGTTGGGGTATTCTAACGCTCAATTCTGATCCGCTTCACTCTCAGGACAATCTATACGTTTAATGAATGCACCGGTAAATAAACTATGCTCACATAACACTAAAATAAGTAAACAACAAGGAATTCAAATAAAAACTTAATAACAGAACATATCAGTAGTTATATAATATCTACATGCTAGTGGAATCGCAATGCAAAAATAATCAACTAAAATGTGATAAGCGGTTTGAAAGATATGGCCTCCGGAAGTTTGAACTTAAATTTGAGCAAATTCAAATTTAAACACTTCAAAAATGTGAAATTTTGGTTCTACAGTATTCTTCTAGTCTCTACGAGTACACAGGAAAAAGAATCGATGAATTTGGAGTTACGGAACTTAAGATAAACCTAAATGAAATTTGATATGGAATCTGCAAAGAAAATTATACCATAACTGATTTCTGGAAGAACTGCTACGGTACTATGGATGTGCCACGTGGAGGGTTTCTAATGGCTGTTACCTGTCCGCTGGGACGCTTAAACGGCGAACGGCCACAACATAGAGAAAAACGGTTCGGCAAAAAAATCGTATGCCATCCACTATCAGCAGTTGGATGGAGATCGGACAGTTGAGGGCGGCTCACCGGAGTTGGAGAAGAACGACGCCGGCGGCTCAGGCGGGGATGGTGGCGCGTCTCTGGTGCGTCTCCGGAGGCGGTGAGTGGATGGATGGATGCGTAGGCGTACGGCGGTTGGTTAGGTGATGTTGTACATCGATGGGGCTTCCTCTAGTGATGATGCCGAGGGGCTGGAGTGTCGCCGGCGGTGCTCTGCTTCGGGCGGAGGTCCTAGCGCTCGTTCTAGTGCTCCCCTGCGAGAATTGGTAGGTGAGGGAGGGAGAGGAGGTCAAGGCGAAGACAACCGAGGGTAAGGGGGCGCTGGGAACCTTCTGCGTCGAGGGAAACGACCGGCGAAGGAGCTTCTGCTGCCGAACTTCGGCAAGATCGGGGCGACACCCTAGGGCACGGGTGATAGAGATTTTGGGAAAAATCGGCAAAGGAGGACTCGGGGGATATTTATACGGAGTCAGGACTGGGCTAGTGGCAGCAGGTCGATCGAAATCGATCGATACGATTCGACCTGGGTTCGGCTACAGAAGTTCAGGATGAACACGGCTGAGATGGGAGATGACAAGTTGGCCCTAGCAGTCAGTGGCTGAAGCGAGGGGCGACGGGCTGCACGTTGCTGCATACTGGTTCGGGTGGCCACTGGGCCGCGGTGTGGGGCGCTGCTGGGCCGCGGGCTGGCTGGCCGTCTGGTTCGGTGGCTCCCCTCTCTCTCT